>NW_003852428.1:939127-943426 GCF_000181295.1 Otolemur garnettii | reverse complement strand
CCAATAAGCAAGACTTACCAGTAAGGAAAAAGATGTTAAAAATTGTGACTAGGTCATTAACTTTCATAGAAGTGCCCTCCTCACCTCCATTCCAGTCCCTTTGCATCCTGGTGATGAGAGGAATGGGACAATATATCAATGTGGAGTATATAAAGTTTCCTGTAGGACAATACATCAACTTTACAAGGTACTTCCCCCCCCACCAGGTGGCAATACGACCAAATCTTCAAGAGACTATTTTTCATTGTATGGATCTAGATTGCTTTTTATTCTCAACATAAAATATTAAAACCATTTAACCCATGAGAATTGACACGTCCCTTTACATTTTTCATTAAGTATTCCTCTCTTTCTTCATGTAGAATGTCATGGATGGTGGAACTGCAAATAACAGTGCATGAAAGGATGAAATTGAAATCTGGAATATGTGAATTATCCAATGGTACCCATTATGTTTTCATCCCCTGATCCCCTACCTTCATCATGGAACTTCCCCCATGTCATCAATACCCTTCTCTCTGAAAGTGACTGACTCCTTCAGGGTATGGTATCTCAGAGTGGTTCCATAGTAGAGAGTAAGAATAGGTGATTCCCCGGCCAAACTTTATAGAGGGAAATACAAAATATTAAGTCCATATAGAATCTTTCTTTCAGTGTCTCTGCCCACACTATTCATGACCCCACAGCAAACCCTTGGAAGATAAAAGGAAGAAGCTGACTTACATAAGAAGACATTACGAAGACCCTCTCCTGCAGTGGGGATGTTGGAATGCATTTATAGGGGTGTTAGGAAAGCTATCCACTTACATCCACTCCTTGATCCCCCTCGACCATGTAAGGATGGGTGCTTACATAAAGAACTCTCATATCCTGAGCTTATTGTCTTGTTTGGGAACATCACTGCAGACTCAGAGTGTGTTCCTTTGTCATACTTGAGCATATGTGTCATATGACAACTGGCTATTGCTGCTATCATAGCCATTCTGGCAGGAAGGGAATGGGGTCTTCACTGGCAGTATGAGGCAGGATGTGAAGACCATTGTCCTGTGTCTGCTGCTGAATGAGACCCACTGGCCAACATATATACTAAAAAAGTGCATCTGTCTGTTCTGTGTATAAAACGAGTAAAATCTTGGGTAAAATCTTCCACCTGTGTGTGTTCTATCTCTCCTGGGTCAATGACTCTGAAAAATAGAGTGGATTGCCACTATTTGGACTTGGGACTCCAGAAGGAATGGGACCTCTCTCCTATAAATGATAACACAGGTATCACTTGTTTGACAATGGGACATGTATTTTAATGCAAACTTCATATTTAGGTCAAGATAATTTTGTAAACTATTACTAAAATATTATTATTTATATATTACATTTAGACCAGCTCTTCTTGGAAAGATGGTCAGTGAAATGCTTTGCAGACTGAAACAATTTCTTTCCTTTACTCTCTTTCTGTTCCATTTCTTACTGGTTTGAGTTACCTTGGAATTTCACTTCTAGCTCTTCCTTCTTATTGGGGAAAAGTTATCGGTAACACAACCAGATCCTTATTAATTTTCCTCAAAGGAATCTATGAGTTTTCTGTAGCAGGAAAATAACCTGCTGGAAAATAACCATCCTTTCTACACCACATACGCACTCAATTCCCTGCATATATTTTCGACAACCCACTCGTCAGGGATGCAGATTTACATGTGGTTACATACTCCTTTTAGGGGCTACTAAATCCCCTACTAGCCAAGGTTTCTTAAGACAGAAATAATTTGGCTTATCTTACCATTAAGTCTCTTGCACTGAATACTCAATAATGGATCAATACACATTTTATAAATCCATGAAAAAAAATGATGGATATATTCAAGCTTATCAGAAAACAAGTGAATCACACATAGGGGGAAAATCTATTTTTTTATCTTAATTTTCTTTCATCTGTATAATATTTTGACTTAAGAATTGAAAGGGTCCATATAAGTTATTTAGAGATAATTTTCATAAAGTGTTCTGATAACATTCCCATTCCCTTCATTCCCTATACCCTTACACATCCTTAGCCATAGAATCTTAATTTTATACAAAGACTTTCAAAAGACATTTTCTTTCAAGGTAGGGATGCATTTTCCATGATATATCTTTTTCAAATTTCAGTATACTTTTAGATTTATATAAAAGTTTCAAAAATGTCCATAAATCCTGCACTTAGTTTCTCCAGCTGTCAGCATCTGTCTCTATTATAGCACATTTGTTTATATTTTATATATTGCAACCAATTGTATAGACCTGAGATATGAACCAAGTTAGGCACAGGCTGAGCCAATTCTTTTGATCCTGTCCTTTGCTACCTCTTCGTTATATCAGGTTTTCTCATCATAAACTTATAACTAAAATAAATAGAAAGGTATTTATTTGACTAATATCTCTGGATATTCTGCTGTTTCTATTTTAATAATTTGCTTTAAACTAAATGTATAGCCAACAGTTTAACAGTAGTTACTGTTGGGAAGTGACAAGGGCTTTCAATTACAAGAGCTCACAAACTTGAAATATGAAAACACTGAAGATTCAATTAAGAAGCGCTGTTCTGTATCTTTTACTATTTATCACTCTCGAGAAATGGTTCACTCTGAGAGTATAAAAGGGAAGATATAAAATCACATCAGCAGGACAGCGATCATAAACAGGCAGACAAAATCTAACAGCATGCCCTATTTATTCAGCACAGTTTTTTAATGTTATTTTTGTAAGAAAGATTCTTCAAGGACAGTTTCTCTTAATGTCTGGTAAGTTATGCGCTCTCAAAATTGGATATTTATGAACAGTTTTTGAAGAATAAACATACTTATATACACATTCATTTAAATACACAAGTTTTCATGAAAACCACTGACTTTTTAAAGTCAAGCTTGCAAACAGCACAAACTTAAGGGACCATGTAGTGTAATTGGGCTGCATATATGAGTTTATCAGTACATGATTTTGAAATGTTCTTCTTTCATTTAAAAATAAAACTACTGTGGGATATTTTTTCAACTAATCCCACTGACTCTCAATTGCATTTCTGAAGATTCAGTAAACTATCCTAGCTTTAGAGTACATGAGAGCTTTAGGTCTGCTAACTGGTCAATCCAGTTAAATTTGTTCAGAGGAGGATGATAGTAGCTTAGTTTCTTTGCTTGGTGGTAAACTGAAAGGCAGAAACACTGAGCTATTTCAAGAGGATCACAGAAGAATTACGGTGTAAAATAAAAGTAGACATCTTGCTTGTAATTTCTATTTGAATGCTTCCTTCAGTTCCATTGTAGTATTGAATATGTTAAAAGCTCTTAAAGTTAGCAAATTTGAAATATATATTCTATCAAAGAAAACAATATTTTTCTCTGTCTTTTCAAAGATAAAGTGTTGTGTTCCTATGTTTAGCTAAAACTTGAGACCAGTAAGTGGTAAAGGATTAAATTTTGAATAAAAGAATGTTTTTAGAGAAGCCTGATATCATCACCAAATTGCTTGCTGTTCTGAAGTCATATAAAGCATAATAAAGTTTTATAGCTACATGGATCCGTGAATATTGCCTTTGATCAGTTACAGTGAAGTAGAAAAATATTTTTAATACACTACAATTAACTTATTTCTAAACGAAAGTGTTTATTGGGCTATATTCACATCAAGATATGGAAGAAAACTCAGTGAAAATCATGCTGGTGGGCTGAGGGTGGGTTTGAGTAAATTCACACCTCACATTATTTGGGTGAAGGGCACAGTGGTAACTTTGATTCAGTCTGCACAGAAGCAAATTATGTCACCAAAATGTGCATAGTCCTGTAATATTAGTTAAAAGGAGGATTGCTCTGCATTAAAGAGACTATTAAAAGAGACAATTGTACACATACATCTGGTTAAACACCCGTATATAATACAGACATACAAATAACTTTTACAAATCTAGTAGCAAAATAAAAAAAATTGTAAAAATTGGTAAATGATTTGATATGACACTTTACAGAAAAAATTTTCATTGGTAAATAGAAATATGAAAAGTTACTAAACTTTATCAGTCACCTGAAGAAAAGCAAATTAAACCTTTAATGTGATGCCTACCATAATCTGGACTCCATAATGAAAAAAATCAAACAATAGTAAAAAGTGCTTCAGTGTTTCACTTAGCATAACGCCCAGGCTTTGAAAGTGAGATTTTAAATTGCTGTAATTGGGGTTGAAATTTTTTTTTGGGGGGGGCGGTGTCTGTAGCTCAAAGGAGTAGGGCGCTGGCCCCATATGCCAGAGGTGGTGAGTTCAAACCCAGCCCCA
>NW_003852428.1:936275-939041 GCF_000181295.1 Otolemur garnettii | reverse complement strand
GTTGAGACAGAGTCTCACTTTATCACCCTAGGTAGAGTGCCATGGTGTCACACAGCTCACAGCAACCTCCAGCTCTTGGGCCTAGGCAATTCTCTTGCCTCAGCCTCCCAAGTAGCTTGGACTACAGGCACCCACCACAATGCCTGGCTATGGGGTTGAAATTTTTTTTGTCAGTATCTACTATTAGCTGAACTCATATAAACACTATGAGTCAGAAACTTAACTTCCAGGTATATATCAAGAATAATATCCAACTGAATATATCCATACAGTCTTCATGCTTTCAATCAAGAAAAAATGTAATGTCTACAATCAGCATAATGGTAAAATTAATGTTGGCAACTTTATGAAATGGAATATTATATAGCAATGAAAATAAATTAATAATTACTAAATGAAACAATACAGCAGTGGTTGAATATTTTGTAATTTAGTAATGAAACCAGACATAAAATTGTCACACAAATACACATGCACTTGCAACACATACAAACATAAAACAGTTTAAAAATAAGTAAAAAACAAAACTAATCTATGGTGTTAGAATTTAATTAGTGTCTACTTGGGGATAGGTTAATGTTTAGAGTGGTGCACAAGGGGGCTTTCTAAGGAGCTGGTAATACCTACTTCTTCATATGGAAAACTGCAATATATAATTTGATTTCACATAAAATGTGATGAAAGTTTATAGCTGTATAGATGCATGAGTACACAGCAGAAAGTTACTATCTTTTGACAAGGGGAAGTAAATGTATACTATAAAAATATGGGATAATACTTATAAGTGTGAAATGAGGCACTCATACAAATTCATATTGGAAATGAAGATGTAAGGTCTTTCTTCAAATTTTAGCAAAGACTTTTATGAAAAATAGAGGTTGGACAGAACTACAATAACTGAGGTAATTTACAGGTATTAGACCTATTTCAAAATTAGCAAATCATATTCTAACCATCAGAGCTGTCCAGACATTGAATGGAATATTATCAAGACTCATGAGCCATGTCATCATCAAATTTATTGAAAATATGATCAATTTTGGGTGATGCCCATAGTCAATGGGTAGGGCGCTGGTCACATACACCAAGGCTGGTGGGTTTGAACCCATCCCAGGGCAACAACAAAAAAAAAGCCAGGCTTTGTGGTGGGCTCCAGTAGTCCCAGCTACTTGGGAGGCTGAGGCAAGAGAATTGCTTAAGCCCAAGAGTTGGAGGTTTCTGTGAGCTGTGATGCCATGACACCCTACAGAAGGTGACCGCTTGAGACCATGTCTCAAAAAAAAAAATTATTGTCAACTTTATTTGTTAAAGTTATTTTTCCAGTTTTTCCTTTGTTTTGTTTTGTTTTCCCTCAACAATTACTTACTGAAAAATTTATGGTGCTATATATTTTTTCTAAAAGTATCCTGTAGAATGGATTTTTTTTTATTAGCAAAGATAGAGATTAAATAATACTTTCATTATTAATCATCTGACTTAAGAATTCAAGATCATGTTAAAAAATATTCAGTGATATTTATTAGAGTGCAAGAAGGAAGATTTTATTCAAGATCACTGTGATAGGTATAGGGGCTCCTACAACAGGGTCCTGAAGGATAGGACCCTACAGGATCCTACAATAGGAGCCTGAAGGATCAGGCTCACCTCAAATACAGCATGGGAAAGTGGGAATTTATAGCTGTTGAGTAGAGTGCATGTCAGTGGATATAAAATTACTAAGAGGAATCATCATGGCTAAGGGTGATTCTAAGTGAATCAACTTATACAATTCTTGGTGAAGACAGGGCAGGATGAGAGGCATCATCTAGGGGATAGCGGAAGATGAGTAATTTGATCCAATATCCAGTATGACCAGGTATTGGGAAGGAGGGCTTCTTAACTAAACTTAAAAGTATTCTTTCCTAAAACTTGATTTTTAGAAGGAAATGCACACAGATGGACCTACGGAAAGGTTAGAAAGTCTCACTCGAGTTTGACCTAGCAAAGAATAAATATCAATAGTCAAACTAAGATATGATAGATCACCATTTTAGATTTGTATACTATGAATTCAGACTTTTGGTGTCTGAAATCACTGTCTACGAGTTATTGGCTTAATAACTGGGACACATATTCCAAACTTCTATTCCTTGTTTTCCTCAACTGTAAAATGTGGATAAAAATCATATGTGTTGTAAATGTTTTTCTGAAAATTCAACAAACTTTGCAAGTAACACCATAAGAATATCCCTGGCTCTTTTGAAAGCATCACATGTGTTAGTGATGCAGGACACGGTGGTGCCACTGTTGCCTTAGCCCTGGCAATATTGATGCTTTGGTGGCAGGAGGAACCAGCTTGCTGGAAGGGCCGCACACCTGCGGGGGAGACACTGGAGGCTTGCTGTCTCCTCATGTGAGTTTTCAGGGTCTGAGACTTCTGGCACTTTGCTGCTGATTGAACAACTGGCTCTAACTGATGAAGACTCATACCCTAAAAGTCAACATTGAGTTCTGGCAAAATAAGCCCCTGTGACTATATAAACCCCTATATAAGCAGAGAGCCTAGGGAGCAGGAGAGCTTGTTCCCCTCCTGGGATCTTTCTGCCAGCAGCTTTGGTGGGTTTTTTGGTAAGTTTTAAGTTTTGTTTCTGTGAATAAACCCTGTCTTACCACTGATCCTGTAGTCCGTGGATTCATTCTTCGAATTGCTGAAACCAAGACCCTGAAACACAGGTATCAGATTTGGCGAGCCAACCAGGAGAGAAGACGGAGTTCCAGTATCATTAC
>NW_003852428.1:933531-936177 GCF_000181295.1 Otolemur garnettii | reverse complement strand
GAGTTCCAGTATCATTACCATTATAGATATTATTATTATTATTTTTGTTCTTGCCAATTGTTATATATAAAGATAATTTTACATTTTTAATATTCTCTAGTATGTTTATTTTCACATTCTCAATGCCACACACACAAATATATGTTTGTTCTGGTCCAGATGGCTAACTGCATGTAGGCATGAACAAATCACATAAATTCACGAAAGATAAGTTAGATTTTTATGAAAAGCTTAGGGATGACGATTATCATTTTTATTATATTTTATCTTATGTAAAAATTATATTATGCTTTCCTGAGCAATTCATGCATTTTGGAGGTCCCATTTCCCTCCCTGTACCATAGTATTATGTGCTTGAAAGTGGTGAGACATTCAGTCAACAACTTTTATCCTTTTTCATCCAAAAGTTATTCAGCTACGTTTTTCATTTCATGGGTCAGTTACTTTTTTTGTTCTCATCCATGAAGGATAAGCCCAACCTTTCTGAGTGGATTGGAGGCAGGTAGTGTGAGTCGTAGCTCTATTATAGATCTTGGCTTGTTACAGATGAATTGCTTCTCTTTGATACACCTTGAGCAATCTATCTAGTATGTGGAAAGGTGTCATCTCTGTGGAAGAAGAAATACAATTCAGACCCAAGAGATGCTTCTTTTATTTAAAACGGATGGTGGCCATTGGTGGATGACGGATCCACAGTCGGTTTAAAGCTGCTGGTCAATTGTCTGTTGAGGAATAGGCAGAGCAGAAAAACATTATAGAGATCATGTAGTTGTACCATGGGTAATTTCTTTTAGAATAAGTTGGATACAAAATGTGAATCATAGAAGCTATGAAATTTTCTTTTGCAGATGAAGTAAGAGGAAACAGAAACTGTATCATTTTCTAAGTGTGCAAGGGGAAAAAAGGGTTAAGTACCTAAGCTTAGAAAAATGATTGGGTCCTATTAGAAAGACCTAGGATGAGGGAAATTGAGGTAAGGAAGTTTCTCTCTCTCTCTCTCTCTCTCTTTTCTCTCGCATAGTAAAAGTTCTGTTCTATTTCTCTAATGACATGATAGGATCAAGTTGCAGAAGTCTTGATAAGTTCACAAATATGAACATGTGTGCCATAAACAAACATGTCAGTAATATTAATTGAAATTTTACAATAATTTATTTTTTGTGTAGTTAAAAACTTTAACAAAATAAATGACTTTTTCTGGTTGAAAAACATTTTAAGAGTGTCTATAATTTCTGGCAGTTTTGAAATATGATATAAATGGAAATTTATATTATCAAAAACTGGTTTACTTCAAGATGACAAGATATTTCTCTTGCTAACTATAAGTTTCACTGGATTCCTGGAGATTTAAGTGTGCCTGCAAGGATCAAACACGCAAATGCACCTTCCTCAGACTTAAGAGCTATCTAGAGTATTAAAATGGGTGAAATAATTACATAGGAAGAAACAGTGCTGTCTCAGTGTAATTTTATACAACCAAGAAGAAAGAAATTTTGCATGAGTAAAGGTTTCTTGCATTTTTCTCAAAGAATTAGTTTGCAATCATTTTTTTTCAGTAAAATAATATAAGTTATGTTATTTAACAAATCCAAAAATTGAAAAACAATGCATAGGTATAAGAAATACATAATCAATCAAAATAATCATAATTATAGCAGTATTTTATAGAATTAAATTCTGTATTTAAAGTTTTGGGGTTTTTTTGTCCTATGCTATACACTAAATCAATGAGTGACAGCTTTACAAAAAAATAAATGTTTAAAGAAGATATTTATTCTTATGTTTTATTACGTGCTATATTATATAAAATGTTACATTAATTTTAACTTGCAAGAAAAAAAAGAAGGGATTTTATAATGCCCTTTGGTTCATAGACCAGGTCTACATATGACATGTGATATTGTATTAATATATACACCCAGTTATTGAAAGATGTTTTTAAAGTAACTAGTTGCCTTTTCAGGAAAAGGTGACTTTAACTATAGACAACCATTAGGCTGTAGCTGTACATAATAAGCAAAAATAGTATTTTATGAATTCATTTATTTTTAATGTACATATATAATTTAGATGACAAATATTTGTCTGCAAAATCAAAGTCTATTACACAATATCTGTATGCATTCCATCTTGGGTGAAGAAGTCTGAAGAAATCACAGAAAGAATTTCAGTCCTTCATAACATTTCATAGTACAAGTTCCCCCTCAGTGGGGGATTGGTTGGAACATCTCCCATGTCCTTTCAGTAAAATGACACGGTATTTGCATATTACCTACACATACCCTCCCACATACTTTAAATCATCTCTAGATTACTTACAATATTGAATGCAATTTAAAATGCTATGTAAATAATTGTTATACTGTATTGGTTTTATTTTTGTTGTTGTTGTCTTGTTCTCCTTTACTGGTTTGTTCAGAATATTTGTGGCACACAGTTTGAATCCACAGTGTAGGAAACATAGATGCACAGTGTTATATTAAATATAATTACCCAGATTATCTATATAGATAATATTAGAATTATACTTAATTTAATTCTGTAAGCCTCAGTTATTTCAAAGGCTTTCCAGTGGAAAAACAGCTAGAATAGAAGTTATGTTGTTAAAATAAATATAACTAAAGTGTGGATTCTGCTATGCAGGAG
>NW_003852428.1:931473-933511 GCF_000181295.1 Otolemur garnettii | reverse complement strand
GTTATTTCAAAGGCTTTCCAGTGGAAAAACAGCTAGAATAGAAGTTATGTTGTTAAAATAAATATAACTAAAGTGTGGATTCTGCTATGCAGGAGAGAATAACTTCGAATAACTCCAAATGATAGTATTGGATGTAGGAAAGTGACCTAAGGGTCCCTTGATTCCTCAGGGACTGAAAATTATTAAATTTCCATCTAAACCATTATTAATTTCCAAGGAAGAGGAATTAGATGAGAGTATATTTAACTCTTACTAAATCAGCCTTCCTCATATATGCTAAACACAGACACTACTATTTAAATATAAAGTATTGCATCACCCTTAGCTGCAAATATCTCTGTTTTTAAAGGTAGCAATTGATCTCACAGACAAGACTGAAAAGAAACATGAAATCAAAATGATTTATATAACATAATTGATTAAAAACTTTAACACAATAATGTAAAGAATAACTTCTCAAATATCATTTATATTTGCCCCCACATAGAAGCCATCCAAGGATCTCAAATTTCTCACTATATTCTTTCAAAAACTTTCATTGACAAAAGTGTAATTTCTTTGTGAAACTTTTGTTTTAGATGTAAATGAATTTGTGAAAGTGGTTTGACAAGATAGTGAGAGGTCCTGGATGACACTCCTCCATCTTGTGTCTTGTCCAGTAGATGACTCAGTGCAATATCCCCCACCCCCTTGGAAACTCCCTGGTACTTCCCTGCCCCTTGCCAGCCTTGAAAACCCCCTGGGACTTCCCCTCCCCTTGCCGTCCCTTCTCCCTGGCAGGAAATCTCAGACCAATCACCGGCTGGAGTGCAACCTGTACTCTGCCAAACTCCCTAGCAACCAATCAGAATGTACTTGCTTTCTGTAGCCTATAAAACGTTGCCGAAAGCCAAGGACAGGGCTCTTCCTCGGTGTGCTCACCAGGAGAGTTCAGGCCTGGGCTTGAATAAAGCTTGCCTCATGATCTTTGCATCTGAGTGAGTCTTGGACTAACTCTTGGGGATCAGGAAAAATTCCAGGCACAACAACCTGTGGAGTAGCAAAGTTATGAATTATATCTGACTTGTCCTCAGAAACCAGACAAGCAAGGTAAAATGGAATGAAGTATTTAAAGTGTTGAGAAAAGAGAACTTCAACCCAGAATTCTGTATTGGGAAAATTTATCTTTCAGAAATGAAAACTTATTTTTCAAATGTGACTAATAAAGACTTAGTCAAAAGAACAGAATTAGGGAGTTTATTGCCTGTAGCCCTATCTTGAAAGAAATGTTAATAAAGTTCTTCAGAGAGAAGGACATTAATAAAGGTCAGAGATGTGTGTGTACATAAAATATCAGCATTGGAGAAGGCCTGAGTAAAAGTAAATAATTATTCTTAATCAATGTAACAACAATTCGTTCATAATAAAAATAGCAGCAATGTATTTGATTTTGTAGCAAATGTATTTAAATACATACATACATGGACAGCGCATGTGGCCCAGTGGGTAGGGTGCCGGCCCCATATACAGAGGCCCGAGGTTTTGAACCTGGCCCCAGCCAAACTACACCACCACCACCAACAGCAACAAAAATAGCTGGCCATTCTGGCAGGCACCTGTAGTCCCAGCTACTCAGGAGGGACTCAGGAGCTACTTTGAAATGATCAAACCATTTTATTAGGAATATTTTCCTTTTAGAACAATTTATTTTTCCTTATTAATACTTTATAAAAGGTTATAAGGTTAATTAAGGTATAAAAGGTTAATTTTAATAAGAAAAAATGAATTCTTAAAATGCCAAAAATGACACTCATATAAGAAACTACAATCACTTTATTTTTATTTTTTATTTTACTGTATCATTCAAATGTTTATAATTTTAATAAATTGTTTATATTGGAGTTTTCCTCAGTTGGAAAAATTCCATGTTACCAAGAAAGGAGAATGTATTTTATAAATAATGGACTATTATGTTTAATTACATTGGTCAATTATTAAATTATGTTCTGATTTCTTAATGACTAGTATAAACATTGTCTTAAGAATTACAAACCAAAAT
>NW_003852428.1:928119-931453 GCF_000181295.1 Otolemur garnettii | reverse complement strand
GTTATTTCAAAGGCTTTCCAGTGGAAAAACAGCTAGAATAGAAGTTATGTTGTTAAAATAAATATAACTAAAGTGTGGATTCTGCTATGCAGGAGCGAATAACTCCGAATAACTCCAAATGATAGTATTGGATGTAGGAAAGTGACCTAAGGGTACCTTGATTCCTCAGGGACTGAAAATTATTAAATTTCCATCTAAACCATGATTAATTTCCAAGGAAGGGGAATTAAATGAGAGTATATTTAACTCTTACTGAATCAGCCTTCCTCATATATGCTAAACACAGACACTACTATTTAAATATAAAGCATTGCATCACCCTTAGCTGCAAATATCTCTGTTTTTAAAGGTAGCAATTGATCTCACAGACAAGACTAAAAAGAGAAACACAAAATCAAAATGATTTCCATAACATCATTGATTAAAAACTTTAACAGAATAATGTAAAGAATAACTTCTCAGATTTCATTTATATTTGCCCCCACATAGAAGCCATCCAAGGATCTCAAATTTCTCATTATATTCTATCAAAAACTTTCATCGACAAAAGTGTAATTTCTTTGTGAAAGCGGCTTGACAAGATAGATCATGTCTTTTTCAAATAAATATGTCTGTATAAATTTGAAAATGATACATTTCATTATTTCCATGGTTCCTAAGTACACAGAAGTGGAACATGTCAAGACAAATTTATCTAAGTATTGAAATTTGTTTTAGAACTTTGGTTAAATTTTACAGCTTCTAAGTTGGTAGAAAATTGTTATGTGGGTCTTCTTGTTTTTAGCCCAGCATGTAAGAAGCTTGGTCTGCTCTCTCCTAAAAATTAGTAAAAAGCTGACAAACTAAAAAATAAACCACTCCTCTTATGTCCGTTAGAGAAGTGAGGTTACAGGACAAACTGTCATCCACTCCTCACTCCCCAATTAGAGAGAAAGGCGTGCAGATACAGAAATTACTAATTTTACCAAAGCAGAACATTTCTCAGGCAGAAATCTCCATAGGAAAGCATTACTGTGATAAGCTATTTTTAATTGTTGACCTGTTAGAGTGTCTTTGTGGACAAGTCTGTGAATTAAAATCAAAAGAAAAAGTAGACATGGTGGTGGGAACCTGTAGTCCCAGCTACAGGGGAAGCTGAGGCAAGAGAATCTCTTAAACCCAAGAGTTAGAAGTTTCTGTGAGATACGATGCCAGGGCATTCTAACTTGGACAGCAAAAATGTGTCTCCATCTGAAAAATAAATTTAAAAAATACAAAAATAAATAAATACATAAATATTTTAATAAATAAATAATTAAAATCCTCATAGGGACCTCCACACTTTTCTGAAATTTCCTTTCTGAAGCTTTACCAGATTCTCAGAGTGAAGATGAGAAGAAAAATCTTATTTTTACCACACAGGCAGAGGAAAAGTAACCATTTTGAACCAAGTCAGAGCATTCTGTTTTTCTTAACAAGTTCTGCCCTGAAATGAAACTGCGTTACTCTGGCCTAACACACTGGGGTATATCAGGCCTGAAAAACATGTAGGAAAGAAAATATTCAACTGTAGTCCTCTCTAGTCAACCTGTCACACCGAAAGTAGAGAGGAAAAAAAAATGAAATTCACAAGCTCTAAGTTACAAAAAAACTTAGAACCAATGACAGAATGCATCCTGTTTGCCCACATCTTATCACATTATTAAGGGCTTCACCATAGTCCTTGTCCCACCATCATAAAAATAAAAAACAATAATAAGGTATTCTAAAACACAGTTTATAGAGATGAAGCATAAACAACTATGATTAATATGCTAAGATCACTAGAAGATAAATACATAGTATATACACAAATAGGCAATATAAACAGAGGGAAAAACATCTAAAAGTCAAAAGAAATTCTAGAGTTTGAAAATGCTGTGACAAAGAAGAGTGTCTTTGATGGACTCAAGAGTAAACTGGACATGACTCAAGAAAGAATCTCTGAGCTTGAGAACATAGCAATAAAAACATTCAAAACTGAACAGCAAAAAGAAAAAAAAAACTGAAAAGAAACAGAATACCCAAGAACTATGGAATAACAACAAAAATCATAGCCTGCATGATAAAATACCAAAAGAAGAAAACAAAAAAATAAATAAATGTCTGAAGCAATTGGGCCCGAGAATTCCCCAGATTAATGTAAGACACCAAAGCACAGATCCAAAAATCTAGGAGGACACCAGGTAAAATAAATGTAAAAATAACAAACCAAAACAAAATGAAAAACCGAAAATCAAAAAATAAACTAAGGCATATTATATCCAAACTGAGTAAACTGAAAGATAAAGAAAATAATCTCAAAAGAAGCCAAAGAGGGAAAAAGAAACTTACCTGTGGAGTAGCAAAGTTATGAATTATATCTGACTTGTCCTCAGAAACCAGACAAGCAAGATAAAATGGAATGAAGTATTTAAAGTGTTGAGAAAGAGAACTTCAACCCAGAATTCTGTATTGGGAAAATTTATCTTTCAGAAGGGAAAACTTATTTTTCAAAAGTGACTAATAAAGACTTAGTCAAAGAAACAGAATTAGGGAGTTTATTGCCTGTAGCCCTATCTGAAAGAAATGTTAAAAACAGTTCTTCAGAGAGAAGGACATTAATAAAGGTCAGAGATGTGTATGTACATAAAAAATCAGCACTGGAGAAGGATTGAGTAAAAGTAAATAATTATTCTTAATCAATGTAACAATAGTTTGTTCAGAATAATAATAGCAGGAATGTATTTGATTTTGTATCAAATGTATTTAAATACATACATACACGGGCAGCGCCTGTGGCCCAGTGGGTAGGGCACCAGCCCCATATACAGAGGCCCGAGGGTTTGAACCTGGCCCCAGCCAAACTGCACCACCACCAACAACAAAAAAAATAGTTGGCCATTCTGGAAGGCACCCGTTGTCCCAGCTACTCAGGAGGGACTCAGGAGCTACTTTGAAATGATCAAACCATTTTATTAGGAATATTTTTCTTTTATAACAATTTATTTTTTCTTATTAATACTTTATATGTATAAAAGGTTAATTTTAATAGGAAAAAATGAATTCTTAAAATGCCAAAAATGACACTCATATAACAAACTGCAATCACTTTATTTTAATTTTTATTTTACTGTATCATTCAAATGTTTATAATTTTAATAAATTGTTTATATTGGAGTTTTCCTCAGTTGGAAAATTCCATGTTACCAAGAAAGGAGAATGCATTTTATAAATAATGAACTATTATGTTTAATTACATTGGTCAATTATTAAATTATGTTCTGATTTCTTAATGACTAGTATAAACATTGTCTTAAGAATTACAAACCAAAAT
>NW_003852428.1:915831-928099 GCF_000181295.1 Otolemur garnettii | reverse complement strand
ACTATTATGTTTAATTACATTGGTCAATTATTAAATTATGTTCTGATTTCTTAATGACTAGTATAAACATTGTCTTAAGAATTACAAACCAAAATAAAACATCTGATTTTCTTTGAAAAAATATATGATTTTATCAGAATTTCTGTCCATATCTTAAAGAAATTTTCTCAAATAGTGTGCTCTTTTCACCACAATTTCTCTTGTTAAAGATGCATGAGCTAATGTATCATATAAAGAATTCATAATAATCATGAAATATCATAATTGAAATAAATGGAAGAGGATGCCAGAATGAAAGATTAACAATAAGGTTGGTTGATCAGTCCATCATTTATCTCATTAAGGATGCTACTTTGATGAAATGTATATAAATATATATGCTCATAAAATGTTTATATGGTTTAGTGTGATTTATTAGGAAGACATTTCAAATTATTTTTTAAAGAAGATGCTGAAATTGTTTTAAAAGCTGAACAATAATTATTTAATAATACAATAAACTCTTGTCTTCAATATTATGGCAATATTGTAATTGTACTGTGCTTGCTTTCATGATTTAAAATTAAAGAATTCCAAATGTAGACATTATGGGAGCATTGGAGAAGGATCAAGTAAAAGTAAATAATTAGTATCCACCCTTTCACTAATTAGTACCCACCCTCCAAACTTAACTCTGTAGGATAGCTGGTATTGTGTGATAATAACTGATGTAAGATCACAATAGCAGAAATCTCCCACAGTCAGATCCTATGACAATTCATTTTAATTAGAGTATCCCTGATGCTGTGGGTATCAGGCATTATCCAGGCTCTTTCTCTTCAATATTGAAGCATGAAGAGTAAAAATTCAGGATGAGGTGAAATCTGGCTCTTGCTTTTGAACTATATAATTTCCACTCCTTCTAGTCCCCCATAGAATGTTGTAAGTAGGGTGAAGTCTAGCAATGTATTTATTAAGGTAAACATATTACTTAAGTTGGTAAAGAAAAAAGAGACAAAAGTATTCATGAAAAAAATAATGCTCTTTTACTTAACAATAAATAGGGTAGGACAAAGTTTGTGTTAATTCTAAGACTCATAGTAATTAATGCAAATAAATTTTAACCATGTTATGAAATTATGTAAGTACTTCTGAATAAGAGGTTTTTTTTTTCTTGCTGATTTGCTCCTTTGAGCCACAGGCGCCACCCTTATTTCTTTGTTTGATGCATAGAAACTATATAAATCATTTTTCTAAGTGAATATTTACTATTTAGTGCAATTTTTCACATAGGTAAACATATAACCTTTGAAAATATTATACGAAGCCATATTCATAATAACGCTATCCTTTAGTGGATTACAATGACCACTGATCCCTTCAGTATGTATTCCCTTGTTTGGGGGGTTGAATATAATATTTATTTCCATTATTTGAATAAGCCAGCAACTGCCACAGAGGCATTTCACATGGTATTCTACTTGGAATGTTCTTCTTCCCATGGTCCATGCTCAGTAATTGATACATCATTTAGATATTAGGTGTAAGTCTTGGCAGACATTGACATTTTCTAAAATGTTGCCTACTTTCTAAGGCTTTTTTAAAAAACAAAGTTAAATGTATTTTTTCAAGAAAATAAAATGTATTCTAGTGGAGTAAATAATTTTGCAATATTTCCACTTTCAATAAGCTACAGTAAACATTGGTCAAAGTAGATTTTGACCAAAGGAATATTTCTACTTTTGATAATTAAATATCTAATTATTAGACATGGAAGACTGAATGAAAGGCCATACATTAACTGTTAGTCATTATTACTTCTTGCTAAAAGTATTTTAGTCTTAAAGTGAATTCAATAATTTTCAACTTTGTCATTTTACCTATGAAAAAGAAGATTTCAATAGATCAAAGTCATTTTTCAAAACAATAATGTGAATTAAATTGATCAATTATAAAATTTAAACAAATCAAAATTAAATTAGATTAAAACAACATATTTAGTAAACATTGATAATTGTAAATGTGTGTTGATTCTTACATTGGAATGTTACATGTAAAATTTTTTTAAAAAGAATAAACTTCTTAGGAGATATAACTTTTAATAGCATGGTAGAGCAATACATTTAAAACTGTTAATTGCAGAATTTTCAATGAATAACTTCATGCATAGATTTTGAGGATATATATTATAGAATACTGTGTGGATATGTATAACATGCATAAATATTTTCAGCAGACATACATAAGAGTGAAAGGGTAGATGTGTTATTTTCTGTAAGTGGATTTGAGGATTTCTTTTTTGTAAATATACAATTAAAGCTTTTATTGTTATTGGAATTATTTTTCATTTGTATAATGTCTTTCTATTGACATGATCATAAATCCCACAAAGCAAGTACTGGTATATGTTCCCCATAAAACAAATTGATACGGTTCATAAGACTGCCAAGCTCCTTTATAAGCTCATGATATGTTATAGAGAACTTGTTACTCTTTTGATAGGAATAGCCATGGTTCATAGAATTTATGGATAATCTATACCACTGTGGTATCTTGGGAGTTATAGCTCTTGTAGATATTTTATCTCCTATTATAATCCTTACAAACAAGGCCGTTTATTTTCATGAGTCTTGAAATAGCCATGGCTAATTTCACAAGAATTTATTTCCTGTGGTTATAATACTTTATTATAGAAAGTGCTATGTAAAGGAATTACAGATTGAATGACAACTCTCACATATGCATAAAATACATTTTAACTAATTCATTTTTTGGCGTGATGATCTGTGAGGGTATAATAGATAAACATTAAAAATTTTAACTTTCTTCCGTAATGTGTATGCAATGTGTGTATCTTTATAACTGAGAAAAGAAAAAAAGCATTAAGTGATCATAGTAAATTCCAGTTGACATATGTGTCTTGTTTTAGATGAATTGAAAGGCACTTTGAAAGAAAAATGTGGGGGGCAGAATGGACATTTTCACAATGTTGATTCTACCAACTCATAAGCATATGTTTTTTTTCATTTGCTTATGTCATCTATGATTTCTTTCATTGGTGTTCTAGTTCTTGTAGAGATTATTTTGACTCCCTGGTTAAATATATTCCTAAGTATTTCATTTTCCTCATAGTTATTATGCTAGTGAGTTCTTGATTTTACTCTCACCTTGACTGTTACTGGTATATGTAAATGCTACTGATCTGTATACAATATTTTACAGACAAAGTCTTCGCTGAACTTATTATGTTTATCAAATCTAGGATAAACACATCCTAAAATATTGGGATTTTCCTTAGGGTTTCATAAATATAGGATCATATCATTGGCAAGCAGAGAGAGTTTGACTTCTTTTTCCTGATTTGGATACCTTTATTTCTTTCTCTTGCCTGATTCCTCTGGCTCGGATTTCCAGGATGATGTTGAATAGAAGAGGATCCAGTGAGCACTGGTGTCTTCCTGTTATTAGGAGGAAAACTCCACCTTTCTCCATTCAGGATGGTATGACTGTGGGTTTGTTGCATATGGCTTCTATAATTTTGAGGTATATTCCTTCTACGCCTACTGGGTCAAGGATTTCCATCATCAAAGGATGCTGTTGCATTTACCGAATGCTTTCTCTAAATATATTGAGATGATCTCATGGTCCTTGTTATTGCTTCTGTTTATGTTTTATGTGATATTTGTTTAATTACATATGCTAAACCACCCTTACATCACTAAGATGAAACTCACTTGATCATGGTGAATTACCCTTTTGATGTGCTGCTGAATTCATTTTCCTAATATCATTTTGAGGATTTTTATATCAATGTTAATATTATTCATATGTAGTTTTTTGTCTATTTGAGGCAGAGTCTCAGTTTGTTGTTCTTGGGAGAGTGCCATGTCATTATTGTTCACAGCAACCTCAAATACTTGGGCTCCAGTGATTCTCTTGCCTTAGTCCCCCAAGCAGCTGGGAGTAGAGGCCTCACCACAATGCTGGTCTATTTTTAAAAACACAGTCTTGCTCTTGCTCAGGTTGGTTTTAAACTGTGAGCTCAAGTAATCCACCTGCCTTGTCCTCCCAGAGTGCTACAGTTATAGGTATGAGCCACTGCGCCTGGCCCTATAGTTTTCTTTTTGTGTCCTGTCCTAGCTTTGGTAACAAGATGATAACTAACTAAAGATTCCCAAGAATTTAGTAAAAATTGAAATACAAAATGTAAAAAAATAAAATAATAAAAATGCATATTATCCATCAAAGAAATCAATAGAAATGCAAATATATTTTCAAGCATGAGTTGTGGTTGGAGAATGATCTGATCATACAGAATTGGTGGGACCACACCTACGGCGCATCTTACAAGGGTACGTGTGAAATTTACTAGGTGTAGAATATAAATGTCTTAACACAAATAACTAAGAAAATGCTGTGAAGGCTATGTTAAGCAGTCTGATGAAAACATTTCAAATTGTATATAAAACCAGTACATTGTACTCTATGATTGCATTAATGTACACAGCTATGATTTAATAAAAAATAAAAAAAAAGATAGTATAGCTATACTAGAGCTTCATTGCTCTTGGAAAAAAAAATGAAATTTTACAATGCCTCATGAAATTCTGAGTATTCTGTCATTATTTACTTGTTTAAATAAATCAAAGATCACTAACTTTTTAAAAAATGGTGATTTCTTAATACACTAATTTCTGAGCATACTCGAACTTTCAAGACTTAAAGACTTTCAGTGTGTTTTCCCATCTACTTGGAATCCATTGCCTCTATGTCTACATATGTTTTCTATCTTTACAATCTTTAAAGCTTAGATTAAGTCCTGAACTGAATTTCTTTTTCTCTGACATAAAATTTTTAATTTTTATTTCAGAATTTTTTAATAAACTCATAACATATTTTGCAATACATAATTATACATTCACTCATATATTTTTCTGTACTTTCATTACTTACCCCTATATTACTTGAACCATTGACCACTAAATTACACTTGATAAGTTGTAAGGTCCAATGAAGTAGGGGAGTGAGAAACTTAGTGCTGCCTAAATTAAAAGTATTAATAATAGGAGCCTCAATTATATGAGGAGCAATGAAGATTACAGAATAAAGGAGGTAGAATCCACAAATTCACTAACATAGAGGATGTGAAGTTCAAGGTTATAGAAGAATTTATTTTTATATCTTATTCTGAATACAAATTAAGGAGATAATATTTTTAATATATTTTCTTTTTTCTTTTTAAAAAACAGACACTATTTTCTGTTCTGAGCCTAATATATACTGATTATAGTTTTAAAGTAAGAAGACACCAGGCCAGGCATGGGGGCTCTCGCCTGTAATTCCAGCACTTGGAAGGCCGAGGCAGATGGATTGCCTGAGCTCCAAGACCAACCTGAGCACGAATGAGACTCCGTCTCTAAAAAATAGCCAGGCACTGTGGTGGGCACCTGTAGTCCCAACTACATGGGAGGCTGAGGCAAGAGAATCACTTGAACCCAAGAGTTTAAGGTTGCAGTGAGCTAAGATACCATAGCACTCTACCAAGGATGACCAAATGAGACTCTGTCTCAAAATAAAAATACAAATAAAAAATAATACAAAAATAAAATAGGAAGACACCAAATATCTCATGCTTAAAAATAAATTAATGACTTACTGGATTTGAGTGTAAATTAACTCTCAATATATGCATTATATTTTTACATAAAAGCAGACATGGCACTATCTTTTGGCATTATTTTGATGTATAGGTCTCCAAATAATTTGTAAACGAAAAACATCTCACAATGTGTTAATTGGCATTTACAAATTTACAGAAGAGATACTATTTGTTGCTCAGTTTTAGTTGGAATGATTGTTTTTGAATGTTGTGAATTTTTTACAAGAAAGAAGAAAAGTTGTCTATGTAATTTATATTTTTTCCTAAATATTATTGGACCATGATGTTGCAGCATCACATTTATATATAAATTGTAGTACATTCTTGATTACAAATGCTAGCTACACAGCATTTTCCTTTAATTATAGTGAGTGAAATTGTTTCAAAAATTTTAAATTGCTGAAATATTTTCATTTTTGAAAAGAGATGAGCATCTTCCCCAATCCTTGAGGGAAACAGAAAAGCCTGTTTGTACTTCACTCTTTTCCTAAATGTCTGGTTGGTGTAATTTTGCTTCAATGCCACTTTGAAAATAAGAGGTCCTTGTATTCCCCTCTATCAGCTGAAAGTAATGAACCATTACAATTTTCTGCCCATCCTGTTAATAGACTTGCAACTGAAGCAAAGAAAATTCAAGGCCTTTTTTTAGATCTTGGGGAATTTTACAACAGTATCACCAGCAAGAGGCCATAAAAAAGCAAACAAAGCAAAACCGACTTTTTGATGTGATAGGAGATTTAGTTTGCTTATCAACACTTTATACTGATCTAGCACTTTTCCTTTCTCGAGCTAACATCATGCATAAATTCTTCTACCCTACCTCTTTAAATTGAGGGACAAATTTTTTTCAGTGTCAATACTCTTAAGATATCCACATTATAATTCATGAACATGTGAATTAAGTGAATATAATTTTCTTCTGTCATAATTTATTATTTATCATAATTAAACCTGCTTTTGGTGGAAATTATTACTGCAGGCTATATCAATTAGTTTATTTTTTTTTATTAAAATTACCCAAACTGATGTGCAAACAAACCTAATTTTTATAAAGTTTTAACAATATAATTGTGGAAAGTATCTAAATGTTATTTCTTGAACTGGTTCAACAAGGTTTCCAAAATTAGTGAAGCAGTCCACTATACATTATGTACAAGAGATTGTGAGAAAGTGAGAACTTAAATTATGTGGCCCCATTTGGAAACAGGATATTTCAAATTATAAAGTCTAGTAAGTGTTTGCTTTTTTCTTCCTGCGTATGTTCTACTTTCTCACTAACAAAACGTTTTTGTTCAGTTGGGGTGGAATTAAACCTCATATCTCTAGGTGTGTTTTCTAAGGAGACTAAACCTGTGGCTGTATGCTCAGACTGTATTTTAGAGTAAATAAAAAAGTTGTTTTGATTTTTCAGATTTATATATTCAGATTTATATTGTTATATTGTATATGCAGATTTATATTGTTAATCCAAATATCCAGCCTAATAATAATATGTCTTCACTAATTGATAGAGTAAGTCTGAGAGATTATTAGCATCAGTCAACATTTTAATAATCCTAATTTGCAGCCAGCATTGAAAATCACTGGAATAAACTATTCGAGCTAATCCTTTCCATCTTGTCATAGTGATCGGTCCATTATTCATCTTCCTAAACCAATCAATGGGATGTAATGCCATTTCCTATAATGGCAGTGCCTACGTTATAACATTTGATCCAAAAGTAAAAAATGTGTGGAAATAGATTTGTTATCTAATAATCCTGGGACACAGATTGTCTTCCTTGCTCTTAATAGTTGGTGTACTGATATGATATATGACACTACTTCAGTAACTTGGAAGATGGAGCCAGAAAATGAGTGATGAAGTCCCAAGAGAATCATAGGAATTTTGATAGCCTTGATTTTGTACCACATGAAATGTGAGGATGCTTTCAAGTTTTCAGTTGTAATAATAGTAACAAAAACAACAAAGCTTTTTTCTTCTTTTACTGAATTGGAGTTAATTCATATTTTCTTACCTTAAATTTAGCTATAATGATTGATATTTGAAAAGAAAAAAGTCACTGAAGTGTTACACTTGCTGCTTAATACTACTATGAATTATTCTTTTATCTTATGCTTTATACTTGTCCTTAGTTATAAATGGCATTGAATTTTGAGCATACCTTGATATTTCAAGATATTCTTCCTATGTCAAGATACTTAACTATCTACAAAGTCCTTTTTGGCATATAAGGCAAACATATGTACTTTAGAAATTAGAACATGGACATTTTTGAGGGGCCATAATTCTATCTGGAGCAATTGAGAAACAATTAAAAAGGTGAAGCATATTCCTTCTATATGTAAATTGCTAAGAGTTTTTATCACAAAATGATATAGAATGTTGTCAAATCGTAAAGAATTCAGTTAGTTATGAGGAGGAATGAGTTCAAGAGATCTGTTGTGTGACATGGTGACTATAGTTAATAACAAAATAACAAAATGGTGAAGAGTAGATTTTACATCGTCATCACAAATTGATAACTCTGTGAAATAATGCACATGTTAATTAACTATATTTAGTCATTCCAAAATGTACATATATTTCAAAACATTATGTTTTATATAACCAATGCATATGATTTTGTCAATTTAAAATAAAATAAAATAAATCACTATATAATTAATTGGCAATTCTCTTCCCAGAAGAATTACAGGATCTTTTTCTTTTTTTCTATCTGTCTGTGAATAGAATAACAAAGATAAACTATTTTCTAATTATTTAAAAAATTATCCATTTAACTATCATTCTAAAGTTTATATGGAGAGACAGAAGGTCCTGAATAACCAACAGAGTATTAAAGAATAAAAACAAAGATTCCATTTTGCACACTGAGATACATAAAAATGAATCCTTGATCTATTAGTTGTCAGTTACTCTGCTTTTCAAATATACATATATTAACTGAAACCATCTTCCTAAGTCTTTGAGTGCATTTGTAAATTTTAATCTGTAATTTTTCCTTAGTTTTTATTAGTATTTATTTTTCACTTCTTAAGGATTTAAAACATTCTTCTATTAATTTAGTTATACATATGAACTTTCCTTTTTTTCAATGTAAATCTTTTTATACCTTTTTATTCCTTTTTTTATTATTAAATCATAGATGTGTACATTAATGCAATCATGGGGTACAATGTGCTCGTTTTACATACAATTTGAAATGCTTTCATCAAATTGGTCAACATAGCCTTCACGGCATTTTCTTATTGTGTTAAGACATTCATATTCTTTTTTTTTGTATTTTAAATAAAGGTGGCCACTGCTTGCTCAGGCAAATGGCAGCTTCATTTATTTTCTCCTAGTGTATATAGCCAGGACTGCACATGCACATCGTACATCAATGATCTCATTAATCCCTCTGCATGTGCGCACTGTACATCAATGATTTGTCATTAATATTCATGACAATCCATAATCCATCTCATGAATAAATATCTCATGACTACCTCCTGAGCTGCTCCTCCCTAGTAATCTGATAATCCTCCCAACATAAACCTTTCAACATAATCCTTTTAACATAACTTGACGGAGAACATGTTGTAGCCATTACTTCTTTGTTCTTATCTGATGAAGCCAGAGGCTCTGGAGGAAAAAGACGATTTGAAAATCCGCTTTACTGGCCTTGTGGTTTGGAGGCAGTTACTTCAATCTTTAAATAAGGCATTGTAAAGAAATTTCAAAGACATACAGGAAACTTGTTTGCAAGCCTTTGCTCCCATATGGACCTTATGTCAGGGGGGTTTTATGCCTGCAACCGACTAGGCCAACCTTAGGTCAGGGGGATTTTATGCCCACAACCAACTCAGCCATATGTAATTCTGCCTCAGTTTCTCAAAAGTATGCCTGCACAAAGTCTTTTCACTGCTCTCTCTCAAACAGCTTTTTTGGCCAGAAGCATATAGGCCTTTCACCTATATTTCCCCCTTCTTTTTCTTATTGGCATTCACATCAGACATCATTAAAGCAAAAATGGCAGCATGTCTTTCATTCTCCTTGCTAGTTTGGTTTAACTTCTTACACATGATATATAAAATTAAGCAAAAAATAAGTAACAAAGCAAAAGATCCAACAGTACTTCCAAGAAGTCTATTGATTAAGGTGACCCCCATTATTGCAGCAGTTGCAGTAACAGCAATGATCTCCAAAATGGTAGCAATCGGCAGTCCAATAAACTGGTGACTTCTTTTCAGGATTCGCTCAGCCAACAGCTGCAATATTGATAGAGCTGGGGACTCTTGCCAAGGTCTTGCCAAATTCACCAGCAGCCACACTCCCGTTCGAGCTCTCAATAAATACAGTTGTTCCTTAGATTAAAATTTAGAGAATTGTTCAAGAATAAGGTTTATGTGATTAGGGGTTGTTTATTCTGAGCCATCCTGTAGTATCAAAGCTTTGTCAGGGACCCCAAAGTTTGATGAACCTGTTGAGATATAAGCATAACTTTTTCCCCAGCATATAACATCTGCTGGTATCCATGAACAGGCTGATTTAATGAAGGAGAAGTAATTTTTATTCAATGTTTATGAGCTGGAGTTTCATTTTTCTCATTCATATTCAAAAAATTTAAGGTAAAAACAGCTGAAGATAAACTATTTCTAGGGATGATGTCATACTGTTCTCCCCCTTTCCTTTGTTTCAATAACATTTCCTTTAATGTTTGATTTTCTTTTTAATAATAGCTTGTCCTCGGCTCGGCGCCTGTGGCTCAAGTGGCTAGGGCACCAGCCACATACACCTAAGGTGGTGGGTTCGAATCCCCAGCCCAGGCCCGCCAAACAACAATGATGGCTGCAATCAAAACATAGCCAGACATTGTGGTGGTGCCTGTGGTCCCAGCTACTTGAGAGGCTGAGGCAGGAGACTCACTTGAGCCCAGGAGTTGGAGGTTGCTGTGAGCTGTGATGCCACGGCATTCTACCCAGGGGGATAGCTTGAGGCTCTGTCTCAAAAAAATAAAATAAAATAAAATAATAGCTTGTCCAGTACTATTACTAGGAATTTTTGTAATATTTTTGTTATTATATAATTTAAAAAACACTTGACATGTTAGAGATATAAGCAGATTGTATATACTCTGCTTATAATCGTTTTTCAATTAATTGATGAAGCATTTCTAATTTTTCTAGAGGAAGAGGCCACTGCTCCACCCAAACCTGTTTATTGGTTTTCCATTGCAGAAAGAGGGTGAAGTGCTGCTGGGCAGTGGCCTCTAGGAAAAATTCTCCAGTAAAGTGGGAAGTCTGAGCCCTGTCTTATCATGACCAATTTTAATTACTTCAGGCTCCATCGCAGGGCTGGGCTGAGTTGGATCAAACCCCATATTAAACATGATATTCTTAACAGCTTTAGAGATAGTGGGAATAGTGAGCATAGCACCTCATTGTTGTAATAAATCTCTTTCTCACAGTGTTATTGCTATAGGGGCAACATATGGGTGGACACAAGCTTTTTGTCCATTAGTAGGGTAAGTCTGATACACTTTGTTCACTATTAGTTGTGGTCCCGAGGCCAACAAAAGTAGCCTGGACACACATCTTAGGCCAATTTTTTGGCCACATATGTGTGGCGATGACAGAGACATCAGCTCCTGTATTCACTAAACCTTTAATTTGGATATCATTGTCAAAAGTTACCTTACACTGGGGGTGGTCATTATTCAGAAAAGTATGTCAAAAAACATGTTTTCCTGTGCCTCCAAACCTGCCTTTATGAGAAACTAGGGCTGTCTTACCCTTGTGATAGGGCAAAATTAGAATTTGAGCTACCTGTTGACCAGTGGATAATTGAAGGTCCTTGGAAGTGGAAGCCATAATTAAAATTTCTCCATTATAGTCCTCATTAATTACTCTAGGATGGACATTAAGTCCTTCCATGGTTAGGCTGCTTCTGCCTAAAATTAGACCCACAGTTCCAGAAGGAATGGGATCATAAATACCAGCAGGTAATTCCTTCGGGGGGGTCTCCATTTCTCAAATCTACACCAGGTAGTAATGGCAAATCAAGTGCTGCACTGCCTTGAGTGGTGTAGAAAAGGTCTTGCACTAGAATTTTGTCTGGTGAGTTTATACTGACCTGGGCTCCAGGTGGTACGAGCAAAAATGTTACAATCCAAAGGGATTAAGTGATGGTTTTTACAACACAAAGATAAAATCTCCATCACATAGGATGAATTGGGCCCATAGGCATGAACTGCAGTCTTTCAAAATTCTCAATATTTTAATCAGGACTTCAGTATAATTGATGGTAACATTGCCTTGCTCATCAAGTACCTGGGTTGCAGGCATGATCAAGGATTCCTCCTTTACTTTTCCAGAGGTAGTAGAAGCCTCTGCATCCTGAACAATATTAAAAGTATTAGGCTTGACCTTAAAATGAATCTAGGGCTGTTAGGATCAGGCCAGACTGGATAGAATGCTGGAGGAGTGGTTGAGGCAATTATAGAGATAGAAACGGCAGGAGGAGCTGTGGCAGGGGCCTGAAAGTTTCAAGGCCCAATGTGCCACTTTTCTAATTCCTAAAGCTGCTTTTCTATAGATAAAAAGTGTTCAGTAAGTAACTTTTTTTCTTTTGCAGTTTTTTTTTTT
>NW_003852428.1:908742-915755 GCF_000181295.1 Otolemur garnettii | reverse complement strand
CTTCCTTCAGCCTCCCAAGTAGCTGAGACCACAGGCGCCCGCCACAACACCCAGCTATTTTTTTGTTGCAGTTCAGCCTGGGCTGGGTTTGAACCTGCCACCTTCAGTCTATGGGGCCAGTGCCCTACTCCCTTGAGTCACAGGCACCACCCAGTGTACTCTTTTAAGAGCTGTTCTAACTTTCCTCCACACTTTTGATATTTAACTGATTTTTCTTTTCTGGTGTAAACCAGTAACAGTGTTTAGTTACCACCTGAAATAATTCCCTTGGAGTTCTAGTTTTCATAGAGACTCCTGTTGTTAAAGCAACATACTGTTCCTTCAGGCAATGATTATTACCCATTTTACCTTTATTTATTCCTCAGAGCCTTGCATACCCAGCGTGACCATTCCCTCTTTGGTTTCAATCGTCCGTGACTTACCTTAGGAGTGCACCACTTTATCTGGAGTGTCCAATTCCAGGTGACTCCCTGAAGAAGCTGGCTGGGCTATCCGCACAGAGAACAACCCTGCTTACTGCACCAGAATGTTGCTGTTAGGGTCTCATGGAAAAGCGATGTTGCAGAGAATAAACATGCTTATTGAAATTGTATTTTAAATAAAGGTGGCCATTACTCACTGAGGCAAATGGCCTACATTCATGTTCTAATTCAAAGAAAATATAGTTGGTAAGCAAGTAATTTTTATAAAAGAGAACAAAGTCAAAGAATTTCTACAACCTATTTCAAGACTTACTAAAAAAACTACAGTAATTAGAAACAGTATAGTTGTTGGTGGTGCAAATATAAAAATATAAATTTATGGAAATGATTGTGGCCCCAGAAAAAGACCCATGCTTTCATGGCAATAGAATGAGGAAAAGATATTCTTTTAAACAATGAAAAAGCAGAATATTTTCTTTGGCAAATTGAAAACAATAATTAATAGTTCACATAATATATAAGTACATATCAAATTGAATGACACCCTCAAACACAAGCTAAATAGAATAAAAAGGTTAGAAGGCATTTCTAGAAGTAACATCTAAATAAAATACGCTATATGACTTGGAAACTATTATTTTATTTGAGCACAGCAATCTATATGGTTGTTGGTGTTTATTAATGTAAAAATGATACAATATTGTGGCATATGTTATGAAAATAGGTATTGTGAAAACAATAAGATAAGGTGGGTGCCTCTTATAATGAACTGAGTAATAGCCAATTTAATTTGGTTTCATATAGGAGAGTATGGCTTGAGATAAATGTACAAAATTTATACTAGCAAAAAAAGGAATAATGGGAGTATGTACTAAAAGAATGTGCTAAACACACACACACATTCACATAATCACATTGACAAAGTTGAGAGGTCCAGGATTTTGCAGGTATGGTAATAATCCCTGGTCAGAAACACTCCTCTAGTGAGTATTATGTTTGTTCAGTATGATGCTAGATATTCTTACTACACATAGCCAATCCCATTCCCTTAGCTGACCTTGACCCTTCATTCAGATTAATTGCTGGAAGCAAACATAGAACAATATGATGTAGGACTGAATCATTAGAACCCACCTCCAAGAACACTTTATAACTGAGTATAATCCAATGGTAAAGGGGGGATACTTAAAGCCATGCTAAAGGCTATAAATCTGGATCCTTCCACTTCTATCCCAGTTGATCATATTCAAATCAAATTTTTCCATTAAAGTGTAAGTGTAAGTGTAAGTGCCATTGTAAGTGTTGATTTCCAATTATTCATGTCATTTTTTAGATAGTAATACAATTTGCAACATTTCTTAATCTTCAAAATACTACATTTCCATTCACATGTTTTGAGATTTCACCTTAGTTTCTAGGTCTGATGAAATATATGAGTGACTTTCATGGAATATATGTTATTTTCTAGCATAGAGCATGATCTGGGAAAAACTCCACTGGGAAAAAATTAAAGATGGCACTACCATACCCACAGTATTTCATATTTTATGGCATTACTATTTGTGTTTGCGGGCAGACTTAAAATCTATTTTTATTATGCCTTCTGAGATGGCACTTTGAATTTAAGCTCCATTTTCCACAGCTCATAGTTTTTCCACTGAATACTTTTGGGACTAAGCTTCATCATTTTGGTTCTTAACCCAGTATGAAATAATTCAGGAGTCTTGAAGAAAATGTATTTTGTCATTTTTGATTTAAGTAACTGCTAGGACATTTTTTTTTGCCTTTTCAAAAATAATATGCAGTCAAGTCTTACTTTTAATCATTCATAAGTAATCAGGATGTAAAATGAAACTATTTCTAATACAATTATTAATATATGTAAGAGACATGAGTATATTTAAAATTACTTATACAAAATAATAAATAGAATATAATATCCATTTACTAACTCAACTCACATAATAAAATTCCCTGTGATCTGCCAAATTCACCAAGAGTTTTGAAATGTAGGTTTTTGTGGGAAAGACTGACTTATTGAATCAAATTCAAAAATCTTATTTGCATGGGTGACTAACCACATATAAAAGACCGAATCCTTCAGTGGTTATTTAAATGCAGTCTCAGTGTTTACCTACGCTGTCAAAATTCCCCATCCTCCTATTTCAAATATATATATGTAAGTCTGTGTTTATACCTATTCATCCAAAGTCAAATTTTGAAAGAGTGATAAATGAAGAAAATCATAGAGGATAAAAATGGCCAAGACTCATGTAATAGCTCGCTCAGTTTAATAATTTCTGCAATTCTCAGAAGTAAAAGGAAATATGCATACTTCCAAACACTGGGATTAATTTCAGAAAGAGAACTACTTTACTGTGGCAGTCTGGTAATTATTATACACTTAGTATTCATCAATCATACACATAATCTTTTTAGAAAAAAAGGACACAAATTTGGCTTGAAGCAGGAAACACGAACTATACACATACTTATGTGTCTTTATCTTACACACACAAAGACAGAATATACATATATTCATACACACACACATATATACAAAAACGTACACACCTGTAATAGCAGCATACTTAATGTTTCACGCTTTTTATTAAGTTTTCTCTATATAAAACAACCAGAAATGAAATGGATGCGTTTTGATTTTTAAACAAACTTTAAGGCAAACTCAACATGTCCAGCGTTGTTCTTTCTTTTTTGGTAAGGGTTACATTAGTTTTACATATGTATTTCAATTAATCCTAGTTTATCATATTTAAATTGATAATGTCATCTCATGGAATTTATTTATCTCATGTTATTAGAAATTATCTTTCTTTAATAATATTTTTATATTTTTATTTTACTTTATCTTACCTTGTTTTATCTCATCTCTTCCTCTCCTTGATTTTATTTTATTTTTTGTGAGACAATGTCCCACCTTCTTGCCCCTGAGAATGCTATTGCATCGTAACTCACAGCATCCTCAAACTCTTGGCCTCAAGTGATCCTATTGCCCCAGCCTCTCAAGTAGCTGGGACTACAGGTGCCCGCAACATTGCCGGCTAGTTTTAGAGATGAGGTCTCATTTTTGCTCAGGCTGGTCTTGAGCTGCTGAGCTCAAACAGTCTACTTGCCTCAGTCTTGCAGAGTGCTAGAATTACAGGCGAGAGCAACTGTGCCTGGCCTATTTTTTATTATTATTTGTTTTTAATGATCAGTGATGGGGTGTAACATACACAAAGTACATTGATAATAAGAGTCACACAGAACAAGAAACAAAACATTAACTTGTATAATAATCTCTTATAGTCTTGCTACCATTGTTATTATGTGGAATGCCTCCTTTTGTGTACTTATACAAGGAATTCTAATGGTCTTTTCTTCTTGTCTAGTCTGTCCAGTATTATTTTCTCTTAAAATAAACTAATTTTTTTATTTTAAAAATATTCTCCTTTGCAGGTCTTCCTATTTCATTAATTTTGTTCTTAGCTGAACATTAACAAGCCCCTTCCTTCTGAATTTCATTTTGATTTGTTATGCTTTGTCTGTCTTTATGACATAGAAGCCTCTATCGTTGAATTTTAACATTTAGTCTTTCCAATATTACTATGGACTGAATTGTGCCACTCCTCCAGCAAATTTACACATTAAAGTCCTAACCCAGTGGTTTTGGAGGTGAAGATTTCAGGAGGTAATATAGTTTAGATGGCGTCCTCAGGGTTGACCCTTCACTACAGGAATACTGCCCTTATGGAAGAGAACTTGCTTTCTTTGTCTCTCTGTCTTATGAAGACTCGGTTGAGTACACAGGTGTCTGAAAGCCAGAAAGCAAGCCGGTAAGAGGGAACCGAGTCATTCAGTACCGTGACCATGGGCTTCTCATCATCCAGAACTGTATGAAGTAAATTCTTATTGTTTAGAAACAATCTATGCAATCTATGAGATTTTGTTATGACAGACTGGACTGAATAGTACAAATATTCATATTTCAATAGATATATTTCTTGTAAATACAGCCTTAAGTGCATTTGACAAGTATTGATACATCTTCTCTGTCATTCACGGGAATACATGGTCTACGTGTCTCTGTGATTTATTCTTTAGCCCGTGTGCTTCTTTGAAGAATAATTCTGAATGATTATAGATATCTTTATATTGATAAGATAACTTTATTGATAGTTAACTCTGTCAACTGAAAATATCTGAACCTGATATTATTTTGTGTCTACATACCAGGTGTCCATAAAGTTCATGTACAATTTTAGTCTTTAAAGTTTTGAAATGTTTGTGCTGAATTAAGTTGCCCACTGCCTCTGTTCATGTGGTATGATGCTTGTAGCTTTAATGTCTACGACAAAGTCAAAGATTAGCATATCTGCATTAGATCTTTTGGCGTAGAGTTTAACAGTACAACTTTTTCCATCTATTAATTTCCAACTCTCCTTTCCTGACTTTCTTGGGTTCAGAAAATACAAAGGTTTGGTGGTATTTCATCATTTTGGCCTCTTCTTTGAACATTTGTTTGTATTTTTTTGTATTTGTTAGGTACTTAAGTTTTATCTATTATGATGCTATTTGCTTCATAACTGACCGGTCATTTTATAATGGATATTCTATTTGGGCTTTGCTTCTTTATCTTTATCAATTTATTACTATTTTATTTTCATTAACTTAATACTAGTTTTTTTGTAATTTTTAGAGTGAGGTCTAGATATTACACATAAAGAACTGGATAAATTTCACAGTATTTCACATATTTTGCACTATGCTAACGTCTTATTTGAATTTTATTTATCTCATCATTATTGCTTTTGGTATTATTGTCCTCATGTATTGAATTCTGTGCCATTTCACATTTTATAGTTAAAATTTATTTATTTATATCTTTATAGACTATGGTGCTTTGATTTTATACTGTAATTTTCTATTCCTTCTTTCATACGTTTTTTTCTTCCTAGAAAATACTAAACATTGTCTTTCATGCAAAGATAGACTGTTCATTTTTTATTCATCCAAAATTGTTTTATATTTGAAAGATTTTTATGGGGGGGGAAGAGTAAAATTTCTTGTTGACATTATTTTCAACCTTTCAAAAATGTCTTTCGCTTTCATTCTGTTTTTCATACTATCTGCTCAGAAGCCACCTTTCAGACTGACTTAGCATAGGTCCTTTGAAGGTAATACAATAATGTGTTTACTTGTTTTCTCTCATTATTGTGTGTGTCTTATCTCTGATTTGGTTTTCAGTTGTTTCATCATGATGTACCAGAAGTAATTTGTTATATATTTGGCTTTTCTGGTGCTTCCTGAATTTCTTAAATCCTTGGGTTGATTTTTTTTTTTTAAATCAGGTATTGTCTATCAAAATATTTCTTCTACCTTATTTTATCTCTCACCTTCACCTTAAATTACAAGTAGTAAATCTTTTTACTTTTCTCCACTTCTTTTGCTATTTACATATTTTTCATCATTTTAGCTTCTTTGCTATAGTTACAAAGCTTCTTTGCTGTAGCTACATTTTCTATTGTCTTAATTTCTGTTTTACTAAATCGGTTTTTGTCTCTAACCTAATTTTTAATCCCATTCATTCATGATCTATAGAAGCAAAAAAGACTAACATTCTGATTAGGAGAAACCTCAGAGAGATGAGCCACCAAGGAGATTCATGCTTTTCCTAAAGGCAAATAATGCCTCCTCAGTTTGAGTAGAAGGTGAGGATTTCTGCTTGACCCTGTGCCAAAGTTACTATAGCAAAAGAAAAGCCGAGTGCAATATCAATTTATTTCTCATTGAGACCAATTCATAGACTCGTAGAACATATTTACCTCAACTCAAAGGCTTATTCCTATCTGGAAACAATTTAATAATTTGTGGAAATCAATACTTAATCTTCTCAGTCATGATTAGCAAGGAAAAAGTGACCTTTAATATTTTATAAGTATGAAAGTAAAATATACTCAGTACTTTCTAAAAATTTTATCCTACATTACCCTTATGCCTCTCTAAGGTATAAAAATAAAAAATATGAATCACACATTTTAAAATATTCTATTCATAGGATAATCTGCTCTCCTATGAATGCTACATATAGTAAAAAAAAAAAAATACAAACGTAACTTAAAAATGTCCCATATAAAAATTTTAATTGTTGGAACAAATCAGTGACACATAAGTGACAGCAGAGTTTAAATACTTGAAAATAGTTCCTAAACTAAGTCATATACTAGAGACAAGTTTTAATGTGAAGCTGACTTGTGTTAGTCTGAACAAGTTCTTGCCAAAGAACTAAAACTCGCTGATGTTTTTTGGCATAGGTTTGAAATTTGATGAGATGCACCTGTATCATTATGGATTACAGGGAAGCAGTAACCTGAAATATAAACTAGCGATATAACATAGAATTGCAGCACAATATAAAAGTCTAATGAATGAAAGCAATATATTGATTCAATAATATACTGATGCTTCTGATGGGCTAGACAATGTATGGGACAGTCACTGCAAGTGTTAATCTTCATAATTTATTCAGCAATATGGAATTAGATGGGTGGCATGCTGATGCATATGAATGTCAAGGTGAATGGGCATCTG
>NW_003852428.1:905276-907729 GCF_000181295.1 Otolemur garnettii | reverse complement strand
GCACTGATATTTCCCCAGCAGATTGTTTAAGAAATATTGTATAGATATGTATAATCATAATGTAATATAATAAAATTATATAAACATTCATTTACTGTTCTCAGTCATTCTCTAGGAAGACATGTGATACAAGCAGGAAAAATACAGAAACGAAATGAACATAGGTGAAAGTACCATAATATAAGTTATTGAAGACAAACACATATGGTATTTATAGCTGTATACATTATGCATATATATGTATAAATGTATAAATAATACCAAGTTGACTAACAAATTATCTAAAAGTATGTACCAAATGCATATTTAGTTAGCAGTTACTCTAGTTTTTTCTTCTGCGAACCTTAAATTTATGTAATTAGTTAGATAAGCTGCAACATTCACATCTCCCCATTGTCCTTTAATTAAAGAAATAAAGGGATTATGAAGACTGCTTATTTTAGATATTCCCTAATCTTTATGCTGATCAACTGTGCCTCATTTCTGTAGTTACAGCTCATTTTATTATAAGGTTTTTATAATAATTAAGCAGCACGTGCCTCTCTTTCCTGTACAGAAGATGCCTGCATTAGCTACAATCTGTTTATTTTGCTTCCCACCCAGCAGTTACAATGCCAAAGTAAATTAAGGTAAATTATACTTTTACAGGTTTTGAGGTAACAATTGATGATCATTGGTGAAATTCTAGAGCGCACATATTGGGAAAATAGTCAAATAAATTAACCTAAGAATGAGATCCATTTATCATAGAGAATCACTGATGAAGAATTGCTTATGAAAATGCAGTAAAATTTTCATCAATCAATAATTATTTCCACAGGAATGGGCCTGTGGAAAAAAATATACTTAGAGTTTAAATTTCTTTTGCATAACTTTTTATTCTATTGACAGAATGAGTTTCCACTGCCCTTTTTAATAATACTTTCTTAAAATCACCATAAAGTAATGCCCTGGTCAATATTTTCCACTGAATGAATGGATCACTGACTGTATGATTTTATTTCTAATGTTATCTTTGAATGGTCAGCAAATTCATTTCATATATAATATTTTGTAAAACAAAATAAAATGATCAATCAAAATCTTTTAGTACAAATTACAGTATATGCTGTCCCCTCTTTGGTGAAGTATCCTTTGTCCAATGCACCAGTTTTAACATGTCCAAAACCCAAGGCGCCTGGAGTTTGGGAAAACCTACTTTAACGTTAATGATGATCACTAATTATTTATGATCTTGCCAATTTTAAAGAAGAAATTAATTTGAAAAGATTCAACACATCCCTTCTTTCTCGTAGTAGACTGATTTAAGTATTTGAGTTTGATGGTTAATATTTTTTTACTTGAAGTTTGCTTTTTTTAAGCAAGCCGAGGTCTTAGCCCTTTATGTAGCTAGCATTTTTTTTTTCTTTTTAAGCTCTATGATACTTTATCCCTTTTGCCCATAAACAGTATTTGAAACCAAAGAGATAATTGAGCACAGGGAGCACACTTACGACTTGGTGAGTTGTATTATAGGCTGCATTTATTATCTACAGTTCTTGTCAGTGTAATGGTAAATATATATCTCACAGTTGGATACACAAAATTAAGTCATTTAATGGATTTGTAGTTCAGTTGATTGAGGTCCACAGGTCTCCGTGCACTCTGGAAGCCATTTTATTTCTTCTGTAATTGTCAGTCACTGTCATTTCCACTTGGCTACTGTTCTGTGACGAGTCAGAATACAGAGCACTTAAAATGGTATCAGAGCAGTTTTAAATAGAGTTTAAAGGAAACTACACACACAGACACACACAGACACAAAGTGACATTTCTTTAGATTTTTTGGAAAGCTTTCTATATGTCTGCTTATACTAAGCAGTCAGCTTTATGTTGCTTTCTCTTTAAGCATGTATATCACATGTCATAGAACATCCTAGAAAAAAATAATGGAAACTAATTTTTTTAGTATCATAATTTCAGTGCAGAATTCAAAAGATTACAGCAGTGAAAGTCTATTAAGCAAAACCACTTGCTACTTTTAGATACTGAGTCAACTAAAAGTAGTTATAGTCATTTGGAAAAAAAAAATTTGTATCTACTGTCATTCTTTCAAAATGCACCTGTATATTTTCTGACAACCCACATCATCTCAGAAAGAGATCAAATCTTAGGAAAGTAAGTTTGGCTCAAAATGATTTAGTGTTGATAGTTCAGTGCTGTTAGGAGCTTGCCAGGATGCGAAGATCGGTTCTTCATTTTTCAGTGCCAGCAGCCTTCTGATTTGAAAATCACAAACACAGCATTTTTTTTTTTTTTTGCATTGACTTTGTGAGGACATTAGCAAATCTCAAATAAATAATGGCTCTCCATTCTGGAAGATTTCTAAAAAGCAGGCTGAGTTCCAGATGGAAACCTCAAGCTGGTCACTGAAATAAAGAGTTCTAGCAAACACAGCGGAAGTTAAACTGGAA
>NW_003852428.1:895705-905018 GCF_000181295.1 Otolemur garnettii | reverse complement strand
TATCAAATATGTTTCAGATGACATGAGAATAATTTCTAGAACAAAAGTTTAACCCCCTAGTAATGAAGTATATTAGAAATATTGCACAAAGAAATAACTGAGTGAAATCCTATCAGACACATAAACATATATGTATATAGAAATAATCACAAAATGATTTTGAGATTTTTAGAATTATTTTATCATGATTTCACATATGGAAAAGTGAAGTAAAGAAAGAGGTCAGCTGTTGGGGTCCTAACCAGACAGAAAGCTGCATCCTCGCACAGTTATACATTCTAGTATTTGGTTTTCTTTTTTTTCATTCTGATGATTTACTTGTTGGCTTTTTAAATATAATCAATTCTTCCAGTGAGTATTCTACCTTAGCCAAAGTGCAAATTACCACGATTCCCAAACAATATGATTATTTAGTAATTACTTAGTGCAATATGTCGAAAAAGGAAGATTTTACTTAGAAAAAAGAAATATCTATTGAGCAAATATTTCTTGAAGAAGGAGCACATACACAGGGGCTAAAAGCTAGGATATTACATATAAGATATGCATGAAAAGGGGATAAGAGGCATCAGGTGGTTATGAATGTGCCACCTGGCAGAAACACCCAGGAAAAGATCGAGAAGTGGGGGGTCTATATCAGGAAAATCAACATTATAGAGTGATTTGACATCATACATGATAGAAGAAAACCAAAAATGATGATAAAAAAAGTAGCATAAATGGAACCTTGGTATCAAGTGGCAATCGTTCAATTATAGAGACAGGTTTAGAAAAATTCACTGGAAGACTGTGCTACATTTTGGGGCCAAGGTAGGCAAACTGTCAAAGTGAATACTTGAACTTGAAGAATTTGTTAACTCAATTATGGTAACCAGTGTATAACATGAAATTAGGATGACTTATACTGCCCAGATGGGGATTCAGCACTATGCAAAAATTCTTGTATGGGAAGATATCCAGTACTCGAAGCTGCTTGTTGAGGATAAGGTGACCAATATTTAGTGTTTATGCCCATATCCATGGGAGAAGCCACTAAGGATCCTATAAAATAAGCAATTTTTTTTATCATTTTTCCAGGACAGTATGTAAGGAATATGTTCAGATTAAATTTAAATAGCATAGTGTTGTTAGGGAACTAAAGCTGGAGATAATATAGAAGCTTTTAAAAGTTGTGAGTTAAATTAAAATACAGTTGATTAAATTAGGTGTAAGGCACAGTAAAAAATTAGGCATATACTGTTCTCTGAATATTGTAAAGCTCATCTGTGAAAAGGATTTACAGACTATCAACATGTTTGATGTTTCTTCTTTACAATTAAAATATTGTCAACGACAGGGACATTTGAGAGTTTTCAGGATTACATCTCTTAAGTTCAATCATTTTGATGTAATAATATCGTATGTACTTTCAAAATAAATTTTAACATATTGTTAGTGGAAGCTAGTTTAAATTAAATGCAACAATTTCAGTTGGCTGCTATTAGTTTCTCTCTATTGATCACAGAATTCATTTTAAGTAGGCAATTTCTAGTAGCTTCTAAAACTCAGAATCCAGATTAACATTTGCTTTGTATTCTTCAATTTTCTGCTTCTACATGGTACAATCCAAACTCACTAAAATGACTCTTGTTTGTTTTATCTGCAAATTTTAAATGACAGTCAGCAATAGGAAAACTGTTGATTTTCATGTTTAGAGTTCTAAAGTACTACTATTTTATTGTTTATATTTTATACTGATGTGTCCAGGAAGATATTTATGTTACAGTCACACTGAATAAACAGGTATCTTAAATAGTATTTCTGCAAAAAAATATGGAAATGCTCCCTCAAGGTAGGATTGAAAATGCCAAATACCTTCAACACCTTCTGAGGGTCAACAGTATGTCTAAAAATTTAACAATGATGCACAGTACATCACACAGCAATAAAAATATTCTGTGTAATAAAACAGAATATAAATATATATATATAAATATGTGTAAATGTGGAGAGTTGCAATTCAAGGTGCAGCAATTCCAGTATTTTCTAAAACATGAAAAATATCACTTGCAAAGTTATTGTTATATTTCCTCCTTCCTAGCTGAAACATTGATTGTATTTAGCTGTATTTTTTAAATAATGTGATAGGGGCCAAATTTTAATGACAGGTTTTATTTGATTTGATTTGATTTTTCCTCCCTACTGGTAGAGCAGGTAAGAAATATTTAAAGATACAGCAGTGTGTCAATGGACTGAATATGCGTACTTGAAAAGAAATGCATTTTCATAGACATATTATCCACACAGTTTGCTAAAGCAGGTGGTTTGTAGTTTCTTTTTAGTGAATGTTTTAGAGTCTGAAAACAACAGGAAAAAGGGGAAGAGGCTCTGAAAACAAAATACTAGATAAGAATTGGCCATAAAGAGAATATTTTCTAGAATTACAAGATGATAAGTTTATATCTTCATTATGGACAATTCAGTAAGCATTGACTCTAAGAATTAAATATGCTCTCGTAAGTATCTATTTTATATATTTCTAATATACTGATCAAATAACATCTATGAAAGGAAATCTCTGTGCATTGCCTTCACTTGGTACCATTTTTTTTAGAGAAGTGAATATGTCAAAAGATTTAGGTAAATTATTTTTTAACAGCTTTATTGAGGTATAATGATTGAAAAAAAACACCTATACAGATGTGCTGGGCACATTCTATTTGTACATGTAAATATACTCATAAGATCACCACAATCAAAGTAATAGAAATATCCAACACCTCCTATAATTGCCTGTGTTTCTGTTTCTTCCGTTTGTGTTTGTGAGTGCATGCACGTTCTGGCATTTTTTTTTTTTTTTTTCAGTTTTTGGCTGGGTTTGAACCCACCACCTCTGGCATATGGGGCCAGTGCCCTATGCCTCTGAGCCACAGGCACCACCCTATTCCAGCATTTTTTGTGATAAGAACATCTAACATGATATCTGGTAGCAGAATTTCTTCTTCAGTAGATTCTTGGTCTCAGGGATTTGAAGAATGAATCCACAGAGCACAGATCAGTGGTAAGACAGGATTTATTGTACAGAAAAGAATATAGATACAGCAGCAGAGCCCCTGGCAGAGAGAAAGACTTAAGTCAGATAATCTCTGACTGAGTTCTTTGCCCAGGCGTGTATATAGTCGCATGGGGCCTTTGAAGGTACATTTGGCCAGGAGCTTGATAACAAATGAATGGATACAGTCATTTCCTCTGGGGCAAGATGAATGAGTGTATTAATGAATGGACACAGTCCCTTCCCTTGGGGAAAGATGAGTGAGTATATCAATGAATAGATACAGTCCCTTCCACTAGAGGCAAGGTGAATAAACACATTAATGGATACGGTCCATTCATGAGATGGCCCAAGCCTAGGAAATGAGGGGTCCCTGTTCACCCCTGAATGGGGGAAACCTGTATCACCCTTGGGCCTGTGAAATGCTCACAGGGGAGTAGTACAGCCAGAGAAGGGCTCTTCAGGTCCAAGAGTGGTTCTGAGTTTGGCACCAGCAGCAGCATGTCTGTGCCGTGGTCTCCCTTAAGTAACTAGGGACCCGCAGACTTCTGCTGTGTTCACTCCTCTCTGCTACACTTGGTTCTCCAGCTCCTGCCTCCCCTGGCCGGCTGCACTAACACTTCTGGGGCGGAGATGCAGAAGGCAAGGCAAGTCCTCCTGGGTGGATGGTGCTGACCAGGCCTGGGTGGATCTGCCCCGTATCAATATCTACAGACACAGGGAACCAAAATAAAAATATCTACAAACACTGCTACACAAATTTTTAACAAATTTAAGTTCTAGAGCTCTGCTCTGCAGCAGAGTGTTTGTACTTAGCAATACGATACATATACTAAAATAAGTATTCAAAGAGCCTGTCAAGACCAACATATGATTAAATGTCAATATTCTTTAAATGTTTTATTCCTATTTGGCCAATTCTATATATTTTTATAGGAAGCCAATAAAAGATGAATCCAGGACAAGAAAACAAAACAGTGTGTGCACATGTGACTAATGTGACTATATGTGTGTGTGTGCACACATTTTCAAACTATATATTAAACTTCATAGAGTAGTGGATTATTTTCTTCTGTCTTGATTCCAGAAGAACTAATCCACTACTGTAAATAGAGTTAAAATCCAAGTAAATGTAACACTATATTTTACAGCATATTAATTTCAGTATATCTGCATGTGTCTTCTGAAAGTTCAAATCCAAATAATTTTTCACATTGTACAGATGTTGAAACAAGAAAGTTTGAAGCGGCCCACTCATTTAATCATTAATTATATATTCAGTGGTGGAAATCTGGAATGTTCAAATGTGTTGGTAATGATTTACATGTGATGTTGTCACTTCAGCTCATTTTTCAGCCAAAAAGCCAATACATTTCATTTATTCTTAGGGTCGGTGGACTTTATTTTCCATATATAGTACTTAGTGTGTTAACTTTCATATTAAAATTCCATTTATTTTCCTTCATATTCATACTGAAGTAATGGTTTTCAAGATGATAATTTTTATAGTTCTGTAGAATATGAAATTGTGAAACAAAATTTAGAAATGTATGTTAATATGAAATTTAAAATAGAAAAATTTAATGAGGTGAATTTGTGGACCATCAAGAATAGAGTCAATGCAAAAGTTTCATTTTTAAGCATTAAAAAACTTCAGAAAAATCTTCAGTTTCTCTATTAGTGTTTCAGAAGTATTTTCCTTAAAGAAACCTGGTAGAGAAAATATATTATTAATACATATTCATATGTTAGAACTTAGGAGAACTGAGTAAATGTCCCAATATTTCACTAGTTACCTGAGTTTTTTTTTTTTTTTTTCCTCCTGGCTTGTGAACTTTTCTAAATCTTAAAAATTGTGAGAGATGATTGTTGAGCACTCTTCAACTCTATTTGTGGGACACGTCTAAGTCAATTTTTATGACTTTCTTTTTGTGGTTCCTGAGCATACTTCTTTTGATGCTCTTTGGCAATTTATTCCATTGAAATAAAATATGTTTATTCATTTAATAATATATTTATGGAGTTTAAGGCCCACACATTATGCTTGATATTATGTAAAATGTAGAGTAAAATTGTAGAGGGTGCCAAGAGCCAGACAACCTCTGAGCAAGATGATTTGCCACTAGGAGGTGAACACTCGGGCAATTCATCCGCAAGTGTTCCTTGCAGAGAAAGAACCCAAGCCCATGGTGATCCTTAGGTATGCAGTCATTTTCTAATAGTTCCCTCAATGTCTTGTAGCGTCTCAATACAAGGCTGCAGCGAAGGTTGCTTGAGGCTACTCTGCAATTAAGGTTAGCCCGCCTCCTGACAATGTATACTTCTAATCCGTGTCATGCCTGGTTCCTTCCTGTGGCAATCAAGACCAAGGCCATAGGGGCTGCAACATCTGGCATATCCGGCAGGATCTGGCAGGACACAACAGGACACCTGGGATGTTACTAAAGGGGAAAGGGACACTTGGAAGTAAGTGAGGCCTTTGGCAAACAGTGGGAGGAAGTCCAAAGGGAAACTCCGCTCAGGGCAAGTAGGACCTTTGGCTAATCTAGAATCTAGGAAACCTTGCTTGGAATAATTGAGGTCTTTGATAATTAAGCACAGACATTTAGAGAAAACAATGGGTAACTTCCTGTCTAGGGAGTCATGAGAATTAGAAACTGAGGAAGAAGGCGATATTCAAGCAGAATTTGAAAGTGAGGAGAATAGTGAGGTTCAATGGGAAGCTGGACCTAAGGAGAACCGGGAATCAAGAGCATGTGACACAGAAACAAATAAGCAAGGAATTACCTCTGTGGCCACTATGGCTGCTCAGATCAAATATTGGAAGACTAGGTAAATAGTCTCACAGTCAGAAATGCCAACTTAGAGCACCCAATACTGCCCTCAGGGCCTCCCTATGTAAATGAGCTGCCTGTGACTTCTGTTATGGAGGCTATGTTAGAAGGGCGTAAAACTGGCGACTTTAAGTGAGAAGACACTTTGGGGCTTTTTCCGGTTACAGTCACTAATATTCCTCCTGATCCACAACACCCTCAAGAGAGCCAATGTTTTCATCACCATATGATCACCTTTGCGGTTCTGAAAGATTTGAAACAGGCCATAGCACAGTATGGTATGCAATCCCCGTTTTCTAGAGGTCTGGTACAGGGGCTTGCATAAGAGCAGTGGATCATTCCTTATGACTGGGACATGATAGCTAGAAGTATTCTTGAGTCTGGACAGTATTTATAGTTCAAAACCCAGTGGAAGGAGGAGGCTGACCTGATGAGTGGCCAAAACTAGAAGAAAGGAGTTCTTTTAACATCAGAACAGCTCCCTGGGTCTGGTCAGTGACTGAGGATTCTGAATTAACTTTAGTACGATGACATAGCCGTAGTACAGACAAGGCTGTTTTGTCTTAGGGCCTGGGCAAAGGTTCAGGCTCCTGGAGATATCTCTAAATCTTTATTAAGATAATGTAGTCGGGGAGTGAACCTTATACTGACTTTCTAGCCTGATTAAAAACTGCAGTGGATAAGGCCATTGCCCAGCTGGAGCTCAGAGACAGGCTTGTCCAAATTTTAGCATTTGAGAATCCTAACTCTGAATGTCAAAAGGCCTTGTGACATTTGAGAGCACAAAATGCTCCCTTAAAGGAATATATACAGGCGTGTGCTGATATAGGAACGGAATCCCACAAGGCTAATTTACTTATTGCCGCTTTAAAAGAAGGGGTCAGTCTGTATTGTCTTGGATGTTATAACTGCAGAAATTTGGGACATAGGAGAAAAGAGTGTCAGAAAGGGAAGATCTATAGAAAAAACAATGACCAAGACTTATAGCTAACAGAAACCCCCTGGGTTGTGTCCCAGATGTAAGAAAACACCCCATTGGGAGAGAGTACAGCTCTCAGTTGGATAAAAAAGGAATACCTTTATCGCAGGAAAACTAGTAGGTGGGCCCAGCCTGGGCCCCACAGACAAAGAATACTGCAGGTCTGAGAATCTACTCATTCAGCAGCAACTTCACTCTGTTCAGTCTCCATTACCTGCCACCTCAGGCAGTGTTACTTTGGACTTACCGGCATATGATAATATCCTTTTGCTTCCCAGCATGAGAGCAAAAGAATTGAAAACAGGAGTGTGTGGTCCTCTGTCCCCAGGTACTGTAGGATTATTACTCAGGAATAGTGAATTAGCATCTCAGGGAATGGAATGTTCGTCCACACTGGTGTTATTGATGGTAATTACTTAGGGGAAATACAGATCATGATGTCAGTAAGCCAACCAACTCAAATTTTGGCAGGACAAAAGATTGCTCAATTGTTACTCTTGGGGTACATTAAGTTACAAGGTATTGGGGAAAAACATACTGGTGAGCCTGGTATCACAAACTATATTTTCTGGCAAATGTCTGTCAATAAGAATAGGCCTCAACTGAGTCTTACTCTGAAAGATAAAACCTATACTGGGCTGTTAGACATGGGTGCCCATGTTTCTCTTATGGCTCTAAATCAGTGGCCAGGGGAATGGCCAAAACAAGTTGTTGATATTACTTTTGTTGGCACTGGAACTCTAAATCCAATCTTTCAGAGTATTTTGCCTTTGCCCTGCTTGGGGCTGGATAAGCAGAATGCTCAAATCCGACCATATATTGCTATTAACCTATGGGGTTGTGATTTGCTCCAGCAATGGAGTGCTGTGGTAACCAGACCATCCCCTCATGTTAATTCCTTGCAAATGTCAAATTTAGCATAGAGGCCACTGCCCCAAAATAGCTCTCAGGTTATCCAGGAAGAGTAGTAATCTAGGGTGGGTGGAGCAGTGACTGTTAACTATGGAACAACTGGGTGCTTCAAAATTAGTAGTACAGGAACAATTGGAGCGAGGGCATATCGAGCCCTCTACCAGCCTGGTTATGTACTGCACTGGGGTCAAGGTTTTGCCCATAGTATGACAGAACACCAGGAGGAGCAGTGGCTACAGCCTGCTGGATTAAGCCTCCACACTAGCATGACCTAGCAGGACATCTTGTCAGCACCTTAACAAATTTGTTTTCACTAACTTCTCTTTAATTCATAGGATGCTGATTTTTGGAGCCTAGGTAATTTCATGATAGAGAAACCCTGGATCAATCTCCTCTGTGGGAACTTTAGCTTCTTTTCACATATCACCATCCATCATGAGCAGGAAACAGTTAAGAAAGGTCAATGTCCTGTTTCCCTAAGAGGCAGTTGGAGCTTCTATGCAGAGTGGGAAGATTGATACAGGATTTCATTATTTTGGGCTGAATAACAAGCCCCAGGTCAGCTTAGGATGCATCTTCTAAACCTTTGAAGGTCATGACAACAAAGACCTCAAACAGCAGGCTTTGCGATAACGGTTATACTGGTATCAGCCAAGGTAAGAGAATTTTATTTGTTGGATTTATGTCTGTTTCAGTTGGGCACCTGATCTCTACTTAAAATTATACTGTTTTTTGGAAAGGGTCTGAGTTTGGTTCAGCCCTTTCTCCACCTAACAGAACTCCGGGTGGTGGTTAATACTTCCCACGGAAGCGTCATGGGCTCTATGGGTCAGCCCGTAGCATGGAGTTGAGTGGTGATTAACACAAATAGGGCATGTTTTCCCCTATGCTTAGTTTGGCTAAAATAGTTTCCCTTATACCCGGATTAGTTCCACTGGTGTAATTTTGTTATATTTACATGCCCTTTTGTTTCTTAGCAGGAAGGAAAGCTCCTCGGTGAGGAGAATGGCTGAAATAACCAAGGACATATTTTCTCCCTTGCCTATGTGGAAATGTCTTTGAATACACTAGAGAGGGGAGATGTAGAGGACACCAAGAGATAGACAACCTCTGAGCAAGATGGTTAGCGGCTGGGGGGGGTGACCCTTGGGCAACTCATCCCCAGGTGTTCACCACAGAGAAAGAGCCTGAGCCCATGACGATCCTTAAGCATGCAGTCACTGTCTGATACTCCCCTCAATGTCTTGTTCTGTCTCAATAAAAGGCTACTGCGGAGGTTGCTCGGGGCTACCCTGCAATCAAGGTTAGCTGGCCTCCTGCAAGCTTGTACTTCTACTGTGCGTCACGCCTGGTTCCTTCCTGCAGCGATCAAGACCAGGGCCATATGGGCTGTGACATAAAATATTTAAGATATATAAAAAAAATCCCAAATCAAATTTTATGTAAAAGTCTAGCTCTTGTTCTGTCACTCTTCTCCATCTTCATTGTTGGCAATGTTAATCTCCCTAGTTTCACCCAGATCTTTAAACATCTTTATCTTGACTTTTTTTTTTTTTT
>NW_003852428.1:888164-895556 GCF_000181295.1 Otolemur garnettii | reverse complement strand
TTTGGCTGGGACTGGATTTGAACCCATCACCTCTGGCATATAAGGGCCAGCGCCTTACTCCTTTGAGCCACGGGCACCACCTCACATTGCAGTTTTCTTACCTTTGGCCTCTTTATTCTGTCTCTTTAGCCAAAAGTGGTGATTTATCTTGTCTCGTTTTCTTCCAACAACCCATATAAGACATTCCCAGAAATAGTGGCTGTAATTTCAAAATGTTCCATAAACCACCACATCACCTAAACTTGTTTGCTACCACCTTACCCTTGAATTGTTGTTATTAAGACCCTCATTATTGGTCTGCTTTCTGAACCCACCCTCAACAATACATACACTGTGGTCCTTTTGAGGCTCAAATCATGTCATGTTCCTCGCCGCTCAAAGCTACGCAGTAACTCCACCTCATCTAGATCAATACTCCACTTATTTATTAATCTAAAGAGATCCAGTATAATTTTCACTTTTGTGCCTTATGTATGAAATATTTTCTCCTTTCATTTTAATTATTTTGTATTCTTAATTTTTTTTTCAGATTGATATGAGGGTACACATGTCTAGGTTACAATGTTTTCAGTTCGGAGGTAACATTCCCGTTGTAGTTGAGCTCTTCCCCTAGGTTGTTCTCTCACCTTGTGCACATCAGGCGAGATCCTGCCCATCACCCTCCTCCAGTACCCTCTCCCTTGCTGGACTATACGTGGGCATGCAGTTGTTCATATGTTGGTTTCATATTAGTATGGAGTATGCTAGACAATTTGTTCCCATTCTTGAGATACTTTACCAAGATATTCTTGATATATCTCCTTTTCATACGATACTGTGAACTACAGAATTAATGCTTTCTCCCATAGAATTAGCTACATGTCACATTGATACCAGAATTTCGCTCTTCAGTAGGTCCCTAGACTCGGGGATTTGAAGAATGAACCCACAGACCACAGATCAGTGGTAAGATAGGACTTTTATTAGAAGTTAGAAAGGAACACAGAAGTAAAAAGCACCAGAGCTTCTGGAAGGGGGAAAGAATTGAAGAACTCTTTCTGGAGTCTCCACGTGGGCTCTTTTCTCTAGGGGTCTTAAGTATAGAGGATTACACATGGCTAGCAGTTGGTAGTTCCTCCTTCACTAGGGCGTGGTTATCAGGTCCTTTACAATCTTTGTCCCTGAGAAGGGATTCTACCTAAAGTGGAACCACCCAAAAAACCATCATAAGCTGCTTTGTTCACGATCTTATCAGAGCCCAGAGAGTATGTCCTGAAAAAGAGTCTGCTTGTACCTGGAAATGGGGGTCTGACCTCTGATCTCACCTGGGGTTAGAGACTGGGGGGCTCCCTGTCTAGCCCCGAGTGGTGGAAGCCTGTAATCAACATCCTTTATTAAATACCTTATTTTTTTCCCCTGAGTAGTCAAGAATGCTCTGTTGTATACCAGGTTTCCATATATACGTGAGTCTTTAATGTTTTTCTATGGTATTTGTCTCTTTCGTTGTCATTGTTAAAATAACTTCAGCTATGTAATACGCAGTATCTCTTAGGGGGCACCCTATTGCTTTCCTCAGCTTTCCCAGATTTATCAGTACACATTTGTATAAATTTTATAATGTATTTGTTCAGTTCTTTAAAAATTCCCCTTAAATTTTGATGGAAAGTATAGAGAATTCAGAAAACAGTTTAATCAAGTTTAAATATTTTAAATGGTGTATTTTTTTATCCACGGGTATAGGAAAATTTTTCTAGGAGGTTATATTCTTTTATATGTAATTTAAACATAATGATGATGTTGCCATAACGAAAAATGCTATGGAAAGATTTCTATCATTCTATTTTCTATAAAATCATTTATAATTTAGAGATTTTCTGTTTTTAGAAATCTGCTGCATGTTATCTACACATAGGAACTTTGTTTTTTTTTTATTTTTTAACAGGTGTTATTATTTTGTCATCTGCTTTATAAGGGACTCAACCAATGTAATACTACATTAACATAAAATCTAAGAACAGGTTTCCTTTGTTATACACTCTCAATAAGTCTGTATAAAATTGGAATAAAATTTCCTTGAGTGTTTGATAAGTATTTGTAAAACATAACTCTCTCTTTTTTAGAAAGATTCTTAACAATTTATTCAAATTCTTATGTAACAAAAATTTGTTCAGTTTTTCAATTTCATCTTGAACTACTTTTGTATGGGTTTTGGGGAAATTATATCTAGATATATAGAGTCATATTATCTTTATTTAGTCATAAAGTTATTCATTTAAAAATCATTTTTAAATACACCCACACTGTATCTTCTACCTGAGGTGGAACTACCCCCAAAATCATCATTTTCCAAAAAACCATTCATTTTCTTCATTATGGTCCCAATATTTTATTTTTTAAAGTATATACTAACTTAATTTTTAAAATATTACTTTAATACATTATATATATTTAAAAGAGGCTTTATTTCATGATTATACTGACTCTACTTTTGGTGGACATTTTGATATTCTTGTTTTTATTTCATAAAAGTTAATTAAGTTTAGCCATTTTTCCAATCTAGGCAAAACACATTCTTTTAACATGTGCTGCCATTGTTTTTCTAATTACCACTATAATTGCTAAGTATGGTCTATCATTTTAAGCTATATTTCTTACATTTGAAAATGTAAGGGAAAAAACCTAACTTGTAATTAATATGTAATTTAGTAATATCATCAGAGGCCATGATCTAAATGATAACCTATTAAAAATATTTAAGATTTACCTTACAGACCAGAAAGAATTCGATTTCCTATACCCTTCATAGGAGGTCTGATGACTAAGTTCATAAACTCTTCCTAGAAAAAGTGTTACACAGCTCATTGCTGAATATTGCTCAGGTCGCCTTGGATGTACTCCTCTTCAGAAGCTATGCACTGATGCGAGCACCTGGTCCACCCATGAAGCAATTTCGGAACTCCTTTTTTCTGGAATAGTCATCAGAGCTGTTGTATTACCCTTGATGTCCTGATAGCACATTTTATTAATCCACTGAGGAATCAGTGGGCACTTGGGTGGATTTCACATTTTGCTGAGTGTGAATCACAGTGTAATAAACATTGGAGCAACAAGTGTCTTTTTAATAAAATGTCTTCCCCCCTCCCCTTTGGGTAAACAGCCAGTAGTGGGGTTTCTGGATTAAATGGTAGGCCTACTTTCAGTTCTTTGAGGAATTTCTATACTAGTCTGCAGTCCTACCAACAGTGGATAAGGATTCCTTTCTTTTTGCATCTATGGCAACCTATATTCCTTTGGGAACTTTGGATAAAGTCATTATCACTGAAGTTAGGTGTTACTTCATTATGGATTTGACTTGCATTTCCCTGATTCAATATGTTGAGCATTCCTTCATGTGTTTTTGGCCATTAATCTTCCTTTTTAAAGGCTTTGGCTTTTTTTCTTGATGATTTGCTTTAGTTTTTTACAGATTCTGGTTATTAGCCCTTTACAGATATATAGCATGGAAATATTTCCTACCTTTGTGTAGGTTTTCTATTCATGTTATTGATTGTTTTCTTGGCTGGGGAGAAGGTTTTAACTTTAATCAATAAGAATTTTTATATCTATGTTTATGATGGTATATTGGTCTATAGATTTATTTTCTTATACATTGGCTTCTGTTTTTAAAATGAATTGAAAAAAAATTAAATGAATTGAAAAATAAATTATTTGGGGAAACTTGGGTTCTTTCCACAATTTTGCCCTTGTGAATTGTACTGCTATAAACATTCCAGTGTGAATGCCTTTTTTATGAATTGCCTCCCCCACCTTTGGGTAAATACTGAGTACTGGCATTGCAGGATCAAAAGGTAGGTCCACTTTCAGTTCTCTGAGGCATCTACATGCTACTTTCCATAGAGGTTGTTGTTTGCAGTCCTACCAACAGTGGATAAATATTCCTAGGTGATCCAAATGGGGAAAGAAGAGATCAAATTATTGCTCTTTAACAACATAATCTTATATCTAGAAAAACCCCAAATGTTCAACCGAGAGACTCCTGGAAATGATAAATAAATTCAGTGAAGTCTGAGGTTACAAAATCGATATACACAAATCAATGGCTTTCATATATGCCTACAACCTGAGAATTAAAGGCACGCTGCCTTGCACAGTAGCAACAATAACAACAAAAGAAATACCAGGGAATACACGTAAGGAAGAATTTGAAAGATTTCTATAGAGACAACTATGAACCACTGAGGGAAGAAACTGCAGAGGATGTAAACAGATGGAAAAACATGTTATCTTCATGAATCAGCAGAATCAATATTGTTAAAATGTATTTTGGGTGTTTTTAAGCTTATTTTTACATTCTTCTGCTCTAAGCATTTTATTATTTTTACCTATGTGTTTAGGGAATTTTGTAAAATAGATACGCCACAAAAATAATTGTCATTATCATCATTTTTTTTTTTTTTTACTTCATGGTAAAAAGTTTCTCCTATCTCCAATCCCAAGCTGCATATCAGGTATAGAATTATTGTCCTATTATATAGTATATTTCACATACCACATGCCAAAAGTCATATATTAATGAATCTATAATTAGGTTACATAATAAATATTTATACCTGCATTTTTATCTATATATTTGATCTTTATGAAATATATGGCAAATTAAATTGAATTCTTTATTTCTCTGCATTTTGAAGCAGTTCCTCAGAGTATCGTTTTTTTCAGTGCTTCATTGTTTAGTATTGATATATCTATATTATCCTGCCTCCTATGTGAATTGATTATGTCCAGAGTTTTCTTATTCTATTATTTAGAATAATCATTTGACATACAACTTCTTCTTGTCTAATCTTAACATATGGGGCAATTTATTTTGGATGGGGTGAAGCTATATTCAGCCAAATGCATTGCCTTAGAGAGCATTAACTTCCATGAATTTATCCAGGGCTGCATAGTAACTTGGTGGTAATCTTCACTCTCCTTTCAGTCCAAGATGAGTGATAAAGATGATACATGCTTGAGCATTGCACAAAATCCTGACTTTTTATGTCCAAGGCAGTTTAAAATCAGCCATTTCAGAGAGTTTCCTGGGCTATTCATGGGTGAGGTGTATCTCTATACAGCCTGCAGGAAGAAGAATTTTGCAGTAGTGGCTGATATTTTAAAAACTAGATAAATTATCTGTGATTCCGAACACAATAAGCTATGTTTCGTAACACCAAACTTTACCTAAGCAAAACGGCTTAGAAGGTTATGCCAGGACCAGATTTTTGGAGGACATACAGTGTGTGATGTTCTCAGTGCCTCAGAAAGTAAAAACAATGATTATGATCTTGTATTAGTTGATACTTTTATCATTAGCACTTGGTAATCCTGTCAGAAACTCAGTACCTGCTTTTGTCTTATTTACATATGAAGTATAGTGTGTATGCAGCAAGATAGATATGTGTTATATACAGAAGCATAGTCCGGAGGCAGCAAGATATATAGACATACATATGCAATCTGCACACATATGTGTATTGTAAGACCCAGCCCGGGCGTGTTGTGATGCACTAGAATGTCTTGCCCTGTTTGTTATTCTTTATGCTGTTATTGGCCAGGCTTCAGGAGGACACTCAATTGTTCTTAACGACTTCCATTACTCCCTCTTATTTTCTTGGTTAATGACATATTGAAAGTGCTAATGGCATAAAATTTTCAAATAGCTCACACACTGTTCATGAAAGAGGCCATATATTTTACTTTATATGCATACAATGTTCCCCAAGGGATTAGCTGCATCATTTTGCTGCCTTGTAATTTCTCATTTTAATTGAGAAAGTTTTTCTTTCTTTCTTTAAGGCAAAGGTTTAACAAGCACAGTCTTCCAGTGTGAAGATGGAACCATATTCCATATCCTCTCCTCAGTGACTTCGTGGGATGTTATCTAAGCTAAAATAGGGAATACGGAAAACCTCAATTTTTTCTGTAATAAGTAGTAACAATCCTGAGGACCTACTAACAATAGTAAACAAAGGTCCAGGAAATGTCTAACAGTCAATTCTGAGCATGCATAAGATGTGTCTACCTTGAATATCCTGGTTCACCTCTCCAAGTACAAACTAAACAAGAAATATTCCATTGAATTATCATCTAAAATTTCAAAAATTACAGTTTTACCTATTATAATGCACTTATGTGAAGAAGAAATGATACCATTTCTGAATATGTCTTTTTTGAATCATATATTCTGCTCATTTTTTGTTATGGTGCAAAAGACATTGATATATTAGAGTATTTTATATAATAATAATACATTTTCAAAATGTGCCAGGAACCAGCCTAGCCAAGTTATTAGGAAAACCCAGGAGTAGATTGGCATGAAAAAAAGAGACACAGAACATAGCGGGATCAGGAGGACCTTTCCTCAATAGGAAAAGGCTACCTCAGCTTTATTGCAGCTTTTATATACAGTAGCTTGAAGGTATGATTTCGTCATAATTGCATAACTTGATTAAAAACAAGAGCAGTACAGCACTCTTAGGAGTCCGAGATGACCAAAAAGGCATGTCTCCATTCTAATCTGGTTCAGGAACCAGCCATAATAGGAAACAGCTGGGACCGGGTTGCATTTGGTCTTTGACTCAGATGCAGTTCCTCAAAACTGGGTCCTTGCTTCCCGGGAGGTCTGCTCCCAACAAAGATGCAAGAAATTAAAAAAGAGAGCAACGTTATAAATATAGCCAAGTCTTAGGGAAACACAAGTTGGCTCCTTAAGCAGACCACCTGGAAACTAGAGGGTTTCAAATTATATTTCACGATCTCAATGCTAATAGCTCATTATTTTGTTGTTTCTTCAACAGGAGTTGAGTGTTACACTAGTATCTTAAGTTTTCTTCCAAATGTTTGAGCTGATGCTTTCTGTGAAGATTTTAAGTAAGTCCTTCCCTCTGCATGTGGATTCTATTAATCCCAACACCTTTTATTGAAGAGACTGTAGTTCCTCATTGCATTCCTGGCTAGGGAGTGGGAATAGAGAGATTGGTCAACAGTAAAAGTTACGGGTTGGAGGAATGAGTTCTGGTGTTCTATTGCACAGCAGGGTAATTATGGTTAACATATTCTACTGTGCATTTCTAGTTAGCTTGAAGAGAAGATTTTGAATGGTCTTACCACAAAGAAATGATAAATATCAGAGGTGATGGATATGCCAAAAACCCTGATTGGATTATCACAGGATGCATAAATGTAGTAAAACATTACACTCTACCCCTTACTATGTACAATTACATGTAACTTAAAAATAATCAGATAATAAAAATTGTGAAATGTGTTCTTAGGAAATTGAAGAAAGCTGGAAAGGGCAGGAAGAGAGAGTAAGGATGTGATCTGTGGGGAGAAGAAGCGTTAGCCTGGTCCCATGTATTACTTGGAGCA
>NW_003852428.1:884203-888053 GCF_000181295.1 Otolemur garnettii | reverse complement strand
TGGAAGAAGAGCCCGATCCTTTAGCATGTAGGTAGTCATTTGTTAATTACTCCCCTCACCTGTGTTATAAGGTCACAATAAAAGGCAGGTGCGGAGGTTGCTCGGGGCTACCCTGTAAGTAAGAGCTCCCCCGCCGCCCTCAAGCATGCACTTCTAATCCGTATCGTGCCTGGTTCCTTCCTGCGGAGCCCAGGGCCACAGGGGCCCGACTGGTCGCAACATTAGGCTCTTGTCCCCCACTCCCTTGACAGTTTCTCTCCTTCAACCTCTGCAGTCTAGTGTCATTACCTTCCAAGGAGGCTTCCAAGGGCAATTTTCCAAAGAAGAGAACAAATGTGAGACATAGACCAGTAAAATTCATGGAAGCTGGGGAATGAGTGCATTTATCCTGAGGAAAGAAATTGTATTGAAGTTTCCATTTTTGATAAACCAGCTAGTGCAGGAAGAGTTTCCTTGAAAGATTCCATCGCTGACCATGCCAGTCTCCTTCTGGTCAGGGTTCACCTTTGATGTCTAGCAGACTTGTGAATTAATGTGTCCAAAGGAGAATTTCTATTTCCACCATTCAAATTTGCTTTCTGTTCCAGTCTTCCTAATCTCAGTAAATTACATACTCTTTTGGCAGATACACAAGGCAAACACCTAAAGTCGTATTCTTCCCTGAATCCTCGTACTCATTCTATCAGCTAAACCTTCTTTGTGTGTATGTTTTGTGGAGGCTTTAGGGTCTCTAAGACTCTGCTATCTCATATTAGAGATTTTTGAAGGTAATCATTTTGCTTCACCATATGTATATCTCACCATAATCAGAGTTAAACATGTTGCCACTCAATTAAAACATCTATTTATGTGACCAATCTTAAGTGAATAGCTGCAGAAATGTGTTTTACCCTTTACTTTCTTTATACCAGGTTTTGTATCATTAAATACAATAGTACAAATGTATCCACTAATCTTTAATTATTGGATGTGATTATTTAATTATGTAGATTCTGAAAGCACTGTTTAATTTTAATTTAGCTTCCTTCAATAATCAGGGTGTAATTTTTAAGTTAGGGAATCGCACAGGACTGGAGAAAGTAAACAAAGCGGAATTTATCAATGGTGTGTTATGAAATGGAAAGCATATTTTTTATGTCCCTGTGGACATTAACAATACAATTTAATTTTTGCATTCGGTCACTAAGCAAGAACCCTAATTCACACAGGGAAGCTTTCTTTTTGAGAACACTTCTAATCCTCGTGCCAGGAAGTCATCCTTCATCTTAACATTGGCGTGTTTGATCTATTAACACCTAAAACATCAAGCTTAGATTTCCTGCTGATCTGCTATTATGTCACTTAGTCTTCTCAGGAGATACCTGTCCCGAAAATACAGGCAAGAAAGACAAACGATCCCTCCACAGACAGAGACACGTTTGTTGTGTTTTCAACACAAGATATATACTGAATATTGACACTAAGCAAAGAGTATTAAGTATATCTCCTTCCAAGTGGAAGCCCCCCCCAAAAAACATAAATGAAGAAAGGGAAAATGTTCTTGAACATCTATACGTTAATTACAAACTTATGAAGATAAAATTACCTCTTGAAATATTTTCTGTTATGCCACAGTGTTAAAAATAAATAAAATTAAGTTGCTTGAGCTGCAGGAAATTCAATTTTAGACAGAAACTGTCGACTGATCTCATCAGTCTTTCCAAAAAGGATATCAATCATTATTTCTTCCCTGCCCCCAGTACTGCCTTTCCTACTTTCGGCAGCTTGTGCTGGAAGAGTTAGCTGAATTGAGTTGTGTCTGCCTTATTTGTCTTTTTTCCTGTAAGTACAGAAAAAAAAATTGTGTTACTCATAAGACACAAATCTTTGGATAGTTAAAAATGAAAGAACAATTAATAGAGCAAAAATCTGTTTTTTAAATGAAAGATATTTAAAAACATGCATAATACTTTTACTGTACCAAAATATCATATTCATTATATATATTTGCTTAAAATTTCTATAGAAATAAATTATAAATTTCAGCATTCATTGTCTATAGAGACAAGGTCTCTTTATGTTGCCCAGGCTGGTCTTGCTCCTGAGTTCAGGTTTCTGGTCTCAAAAATCCTCTTTCCTTGGTCTCCCAAAATGCTAGGATTACAGGTATGAGCCACTGCACCCAGAAGCCTAAAGTTTAGTCTGATAAAGTATTCATTTGTGTGGGTGCGTGTGTCCTGAATAGTTCTGTTTGATAAACACTCCCCAATTCCTAGCAGCTTAAAACTATGTTTATATTTGATCTCATGAGTCCAGGTAGCTCTAGTTCAGCTGACCAATCTGTGGTTCAGCTGTGCCTGGCTGGACTCTGGACTGACTGGGTCCTTTTTCTGTTCCAAATCTTTGTCATCCTTCAGATAGAAAGAAAATGTTCCCATGGCATAGTTTCTTATTCATGATAAAATTCAAAGAGTATGGTTTTCAAGCTATCTCGTGGTAGCTCAAGACATCTAGGGAAAAAAATTGCTGTATGTTTTATTTATTGATTTTTAATTAATTGTTTTTGAGACAGAGTCCCAATCTGTTGCCCAGGCTGGAATGCCATGGCATCAGCCTAGCTCACAGCAACCTCAGTCTCTGGGGTACAAGGGATGCTCCTGTCTTGGCCTCCTAAGTATCTGGGACTATAGCTTCTCTTAGTTTTTGTAGGTTTTGCTCAATTTGATCTTGAACTTAGAAAGTTCCTCCCGTGGAGCTAGGATTACAGGCGTGAGTCCTTGCCATCGTGCCCAGCCTGCCATAGGCTTTAAAGCCTCCAAGTAGAAATGTACAATATTCCTTCAATAAAAGCAAATGCCAGGGCCCAGTCCTGTTCTTTCTAACCAAAACTCTGCAGTCAAATTTTAAAAAAATAGGTGTCTGATTATTTTGTAGAGAAAAATAACGATGTAAGGACAGTGACCCACTGACAACTGCTACTTTTTTTGTCTCTGCTTCCAAAGGAAAGAGAAGATAGCTTATTACAATGTTCTTAGAGTCTTTGACTAAGTCAGTGATTTTTCTGGCATTGCAGTGATCCTTTGCCCTCACACACTTAATTTTAATATTGTAACATTTTTCTCCCTCAAAGGATATAGTTCAAACCTATGAGTCTTACAGAGCAATAAAAAAATTATTTAAATGACCCATTTCATAAAGCTGATCTTTTCTCTCTGTTTTTGAAAAACAGTTTTGAGGTTAATATTTCTCCATAAGAATTTATACAAACTGAACTAAGATTTTGACATATTATGTACTACCACAACTTTTAGGAAAAGAGCCACTAAAATATTAAACTTGGATACTGATAACTTTAGTGTCTAAATATTTCACCATTATCCTGTCTCTTAAAGATAGTTATGAAAATTATGCTGAGATGTTGGTGCCCTCAGCAAGGAAGCAGGCTGGACAATGGATTGTAAGCTCGAAGCTTGCAGGAGGTGGGCCTCCCGGTGCCGGTTGCGGAAAAGGCCCCAAGCAACCTCTGTAGCTGTTATTTATTAAGAAGAAGCTCCCCTCCCCCAGCCCGAACGAACCCCACACTAGAATGCCACAGGGGATCAACTTCCAACTGCCAACGTCTGTTCCTTAAGGTCCAGTGATTGCTTGTATCTTTCAAAAAACTGCCACTTTGTCTCTGCAAGGCTGCTGTTCTGGTTCCTACACATCCTGCTGCATAGGTTGCTACATAGGTTGTTACATAGATCACTACATATGTTACATAGGTTGCTACACATCTTATTACACAGGTTGCTACATATCCTGTAACATAGCTGCTACATATTCTGTTACATAAGTTGCTACATATCCTGTTACATAAGTTGCTACATAT
>NW_003852428.1:853924-883923 GCF_000181295.1 Otolemur garnettii | reverse complement strand
TTACATAGATTGCTACATATCTTGTTACATAAGTTGCTATGTATCCTGTTACATAGGTTGCTACATATCCTATTACCTAGGTTGCTACATATCCTGTTATATGGGTTGCTATGGTATCCTATTACATAGGTTGCTACGTATCCTATTACATAAGTTGTTACATATCCTTCATACTCTATTACATAGGTTGCTACATATCTTATTACATAGGTTGCTACACTGAGATATCTGTGAGCAATTGTGCTTGCATATTCTTGCTATTTTTCCACTTCCTCTTCTGTTTCTATATGTACATACATACACAAATGTATTTATGAGTTAAAAAATACATATTTGTTAAAAGTAATGCTTAATAAAATTAACTCAGCACATATGAGCAAATATATTACTAAAAGGTATATTTTTGATATGTCTAAAATTTTAATTTACATTAACCTGTGTATAATATATTGAGATCTATGCATCAGCCCACATTGTCCAGTGTACATTCCAGATCTGAACATATTCTTGGTTAGCAGTATGTATGGAGGTCTCCCCATTTCTCTCGTACCATTTATCTTTTTCTTTGTATTTATTTATTCATTTTTGAGACAGAATCTCACTATGTCACCCTGGGAAAAGTGCCATAACATCACAGCTCACAGCAACCTCAAACTCCTGGACTCATGTGATTCTCTTGCTCAGCCTCCCAAGCAGCCAGGACCAAAAGCACCTGCCACAATGCCTGGTTAATTTTTAGTTGTAGTTGTCATTGTTGTTTGGCAGGCCTGGGCTGGGTTCAAACCCACCAGCTCCAGGGTATGTGGCTGGTGCCCTAGCTGTTTAGCTACAGGAGACGAACCCCCTTGTTCCATTTTTCAAAAAATGCTTTTATTCAGTATATAACAACATAAGGTAGAAACTTCTTGCAAATAATATTTCCTCTGGATAAAAGGCCTTATATCAAAGAACAATTTCAGGATACATTTTTAATATCTTGCATTTCTCAAAGAGGGAATAGAATTTCAAACTAATATGTTTTTAAAAGACTTATTGCTAAGGTCTAATGCATTACTATATATTACAGCCAAAGGACAAATCTTTTGGAAATTCTTCCATGCTTTATTTTATTCAGTAAAATTATTTTATAAGTTTTCAAAGGCAGTGAAATTTGGGGAAATTATACATGGGAGAATATTAAAAGATATGTTATTACAAAAACATTTTCTCCTCTATTTAGGTAATGTTTTGTTCTCTAAATTAAGGCAGTATTCACTTCTGTATTGGAAAATTCCATCTTGTAAAACTAACATACAGAGGCTAAGCTTTTCAACAGCAACAACTGAAGAGATGTAGCACAGCTGTAACATGACTATTCAAGGCAAGGAAGAGTGGCCAAAACTAAAGTATTAACATTCCTTGGGGAAAACAGAAGTGCATGTTTTCTAAAACATATTTTGTACAATATAAAAAGACCCTGAATAAAGATACCAGAAAAGAAAATCTGTAGAGTGAATTAGGGATTGTAAACACGTCAACATACTTTATTTTTGTAACAGCTTAATTTAAATAATTTATTTCAGACATGGAAGAAATTATAGAAATACAGAGACATTTACTCACATAAGATTTTGAGGAAATATTTTTTTTCTTAGAAAACTGTACAATGTCATCCTGGGAAGATCATTTATATAAGTTAATGTAATAATACTAAATACAAAATAAACTTAAATATCAAGTCGTCTGACTAAAGTAGCTAAAGATCAGCACTTCCATATCTGAAAGGCAGATCGAACTTAATGAATTTGTAATAAAATTAGACCATGTTTCACATCTTAGTGAAGAATACAGTTTAATCCTATTACACAGACAGTGACGTGCCATTCTTGACACCAGTCCTTAATCCCAGTATCCATGTCCTAACAAATGTATTCAAATAAAAGCCATTTCTTCCGCATACACAATAGGCCTAACTCCTTCTAGCCTGTAAGTGGCAACTGATCCAGCATTTGGGGTTTGTCCCTTTTCTTGCTAGGTTAAGTTTTCTCTTTCTTCTCTCAATCATTATCAGTATGGAAGACAATCTTATATTTCTACTTTAAGCAAGAAAACAAACCTTGGTATTATTCCTAGTACTGTGCCTCCATCAATCCTTCATAGTGAAATTCCTAGAAAGGGCTGACTGTGAAGAACCGGCCTCCTTTCCTCTCATGCTCTCTTGAACCCACTTCCGTGGAGAGGCTTTGTCCTTCCATTTCCCTGCAACTGCTCTATCAACGCCCCCTGTCCTTCCATAACTGCTGAACCCAGTGGCCTTCCCCAGGCTTCATCTTACTCCTCAGCAACAGCATTTGATAGAGATGATCACACATCCTCTTGCTGGAAAACTCTCCTCACTTGGCTCCCATGACGGAAGCTGGCTTTGTTTTTCTCCCACCTTTCACATCATTTCTTTTCAGTGTCTTTGACTGAATTCTCCTTTTGGAGTGATTGGTAATGTGGTGATGGTTTGAACTCTTTTCTAAAACTCTGATGGACACGTTTGAGGGTGTACAGCACACCCGTGCCTCGACTACAACTTGAACTTTACCTAAGAAACACAAACAAGGTAACTTAGTCATTTGTACCTTCGTATTAATCTGAATTTAAAACAATCTGTATATGAAAATCCATAGGAGGTGACTTTGTCCAGTTACATGGCCTGTAATGTTATCAATAAGTTGATGATTTGCAAAGTTCTTTCTCTAAACTAACTCTCTGGTGTGAACTCCAGATTCAAGCATCTGAAGGTCTTTCCACATTGTGGATACCTTATAGACCATTCAATCCTCAGGAAGGCCTCCCTTAGATTACTGAACATATTCTCTTAATTTTATGCTGTCATACAATTATGTCTCCGGTCTTTTACGTCTTTCTATTTTTTTTACCTATTTGACATTAATCTACTATAGAATATGGTTCTGTCTGCTAATGTCTTACTATGTAATACACTCAGAATGATACTACTCATATTATATGAGCTAAATAATTGTTTATAAAATAAAATATGGAATGGATTTACTTTATTACTTCAGAAAAATAATGGGATTCTCTTTGGATTTCAGAATAAAAGCATGACAATGAAAATAAAAATGAGAAAAATTATCTGTTTAGGATAAATTACAATTAAATTTAGAGTTTAATATTGGGTTTAATTTGATATTGAATATTAATGTCTAAATGAATTCCATGTTATGCTTTAGAAACACATTTATTTATTCTTTTTTTAAAGGCTAAATTTAATGATAATAACAATATTTAACATAAGGACTAAGAACAAAAATCTCATAAGGAACAAATGAAGATAAGTACATACAGAAAAGAAATCAGATTATTGCTGAAACAAAATATTAAGCAATAATAATAGTAATAATGCAAAAAAAGTAACATTCACATTGTCAGAAGTATGTCTATTATAGAATACTTTGATCAGTTAACTTCTTCTTACGTTGTTTTTTCCAAAGTCTAAAAAAAATAGATGACTAATATCTATAAATGAAAGTAACAGATAATTATAAAAACACAGATCATGCCAAATCTTATAGACAATAGAAAAAGAAATGCTTCAAAATCATTCTACTTAACCTGGATACACCTGATATTAAAATTGGAGAAAATACATTATTATAAAGGGGAAATTACAAACATATTTCACTTATAAATGAGGATGCAATATGATAAACAACATATTAACATGTTGAATTAATGTTTAAGTAATGTACTTTGGTCCAAATTAAATACAATTTATATAAGAGTTAGTCACTAATTTCTTTCTTTCTTTTTTTTTCCTTGCCTACACCCCCCACCAAATGTGTTAGAAACACATTTATTAATATAGAATCATTAAGACATGTGTCTTAAGGAGATGAATATATAATAGGTGAAAATACATTATAGTTAATTAAATTTAAAAATTTAATATATAGGAGATGTGTCTTAAGGAGATGAATATATAATATACAATATGTTAAAGTTAATTAAATTTAAAAATTCTGCATGTTTCAGAATAACGAACTTTAAACTCAGTGCCATGATTTAATCTTCCAAGATTGTATAAAGAATTTATGACACAGCAGAGATAGGAACTCAGATGATTTCTTTCTAAATTGGATGGTGTATTAAGAGCAAAGCATAATTGTTTTGAAAAGTAATCCTAGGGTAGGTAAAATGTCGACCAAGAAAAGAGGAAAGAATAACTGCAACAAAAAAATCAGACAACAGAAATCTGAAAAAAAAAAAAAAAACTTAGAAAATAGAAATGTAATGTATCACTAAACATCTTGGCAGAGACCTTAAGTTCCGACCCTTTACTTCCCTTTTCATCTCTTCCACTTCAGCAACAATAACTGTTATACTAGGGGATGTAACATTGTTCCATTAACAGACTGCCCTGCTCAGTCTCCTCATTAGATGTGACATTCTGACTGATTCTGACGATGGCTAATGAGATAAACACAGAAGTTATCCAGTGGGTGTCTTAGTCTGTGTGCACTGCTACAGAAAGATACCTGAGGGTGATTAATTTTTAAAGAACAGAAATGTATTGCTCGCAGTACTGAATGCTGAGAAGTTTAAGATCAAGGTTCCAACCTCTGGTGAGAGCCTCCTTGCTGCATCCTCGAGAGGGGAACTCTGAGTCCTCCCTCACAGGACAAGAAAGGAGACAGTAAGCGAGCCAGGTACCCGAGAGCTATTTGCAGCCATTTTCGTAAGGACATGGATCCCATTAATGAGGGAGAAGTTCTCATGACCTACTCAGCTCTCAAAGGTCTCACCTCTTCATGCCATTACATTGGCAATACCTGAAATTTAGAAGGAAGACATCCAAACCACAGCAATGGGATTTTTATAAGTACTCTTTAAGTCAAGAAGCCTCTTACTCCTACTTTTTCACCATCTTCTTCCCTGCTTCTTTAACTGCCGAGGTAATCACATAAATTCCCACAGTTACCTATAGCCGTGGGACAACTTTGAAAGTAACAGCCCTTTGCTAAAGTAGGTAGTGAAGACGTTTAGATAAAACAAATATTCTCGGTGACTTTGAAGAGCCATATGCCTGCCCTGGATGGCAAACCTCTGGAATTCTCCTATGTGAAAACTAAAGTTGCACATTATTGATTCAAATCGATGTATATTTTTAATCATGTAAATGAATAAGCGATATATATCTCTTACAAGAAACCAGGCTGACATAAAGATCATTTGGAAGGATTAAGAACATTTACTAATATTTATTTTGTTTTATTTGTTTTATATTTATTTTAGCTCATCACAGGTGTGAAAACTTCTCATCCATTTAGAAGCTTAAAAAAGAGTGTTACTTACAATTTAATGTGTCCCAGAGGACAATCTTTACTTTTGGTTTCAAATATCTGTTAAATCTTCCTGGAGGACTCTGAAGATGGTGAATTTATGATACAGAAAATAGATAAATGTACCTCACGATGCTTCAAACATTCACTGTATTTGGATCCCATCCTTAGCATACTCCTGATTCACTCTGATTCACTCATTTTCTCTTTATTCTCGGATATTATTGTTTCCTTATTTTCATGTTGTTTTCTTATTCTGCAATTTCTATCCTGGAAAGACAGCTTAATTTTCACCTGGATGACTTAGTTACCTGTGAAAATTTATTTGCTTTACCAAAACTCTGTGTGATCAAATGATGGTGATCTCCTACTGTGCCTTCATATAAACAATCCAGATGATAGTCTGAATGATAACACAGGGCTCCCTGCCAGATGGAAAAATAGAAATTACTTGAATAGAAATAAGAACATTTAAGATGAATACACAAAAAGCCCCAGAAAACATTTTCTTTCTAATGAGTGTTTGGATGACAAAACTTACTTTTTAAGTATATCACTACCCGTAGATAACAAAAAGGCCAATCCCCTATGTGTCTGTTATTCTGGGAAAGGAGAAGCAATCTAACTTCAGTAACACCATCCCACTTTTCATCTTAGAAAAATCAGTTCAGGCTCAGCGCCCATAGCACAGTGAATATAGCACCAGCCAAATGCACCGAGGGTGGCAGGTTCTAGCCTGGCCTGGGCCAGCTAAACAGTGACAATGACAACAAAAAAATAGCTGGGTGTTGTGGCAAGTGCCTACAGTCCTAGCTACTTGCTGAGGGAAGAGAATTGCTTAAGCCCAAGAGTTTGAGGCTTCTGTGGGCTGTGAAACCACGGCACTCTACCAAGAGTGACCTAGTGAGACTCTCTCTCTCTCTCTCTCAAAAAAGGAATGATCAGTTCACATAGCCAAGAACATAATAAACAGGGGTATTTGCTGTCGTTATATAAATATATTTCTAACAATGTAATGCATTCACCTATTAAACTGTTGATCTTTCTCCTCTATTTTTGCAACCATTGTTAAATCCATTTAGATTTTAGATTGGGAGAGTTAATTTGGGGTAGTATGTGATACAATTTTTTTTTTTTTTTAACTAGAATACAGCTTCAGAAGAGTTTTGGGGTCATGAAACAGGATGAGTCTAAAGTAAAACAACTGGAGAAAAACGAGAACTCCCCTTTTCACCTTGCATGACCCCATTTTGTCTGGTTGCCTACAGTGCCCCAAATACTATTCTAGCTCCTGTGGATAAATCGTTGAATGAGAGAAAACCTTACTCTTAAGCCACTTGCTATGCTAACGCTAATAGAGGCCGTCACTGGGTTACAAAAGAGAAAGGATCTGTAGCTCTGTTCTGAAGTTGAATCTGAATGTAAGTTGGAACAGGTCTATCTATCTATTCCCTGTCACAACCTCTGATCATAAGTGTGAGTCATGTGTCAGTCAGATGTTTTTAACTTGGGGACGTAGTGTAATAGTCTCAGTTTGTAAGTGTGAGTTGCACAGAAGTTGGATGTTTGTAATTTGCAGACTGGCTGTATACCCAACACAAAACCAACAGTATAAAAACATTATGTACTTTGCGACAGAGGACAAGGGAACTGAGAGCAGCCATAGGAAATGAGATGTGGATGAAATGAGGTTCAGTGGGAGCACCAAGGAGGGTTGGTGAACATTGTCGGATAGGTCAAGAAACTCAAGGGATGCTTTTAAAAATAGAGAATTTCAAAGGTCAAGGTAACATCAATTGACATCTGTTTACAAGTTAATTTACCAAAATGCCTTTAAAGGTAATTATGTAACATTGATACACTTTCTATAGGACTAGTTGTCAAGGTTTTATATTGCAACAATTTCCGATTCTCAGGAAGGCACCTGTGTGACTCTGCCAGTCCCTTCCGTAGGCTCTGTAGGTGATATATTTACTGATCTTTAATAACTATTTTATTACATGGATTTTATGATTCATGTGACTTTCAGTGCTTACAGAAGAAGGTAACATTTTAAGTACTTAGAAACACGACAAGGAAACCCAATTATGTGAACTTTAAAATTACTACTACAAATAGCTAATTAATATTGATTTAGTGCTTATAGCATACTAAGTTCTAAGTGAAGTGCTCTCTAAAATTTCAGTCATTCTATTTTACCTACATTCTTATGTAGTAATTATCATAATTATCCTCATGTACAGATAAAACAGGCTTACAGAAATAAGTAGTCTGTCTAAAGTTATAAGATAATGAGGGACCTGTCTCCTGAGACTGTGCTGCTCATACCACCTTGGTAATAGATTCTTACCCCATTCAGGGGATGAGGAAGGAAAGGGGGAGAATTGTCTAGGGAGTTTGATTGTGAGATAGTAGAAAACTTGTATTAAAACAACAAAAGTGATCTTCATGATTTTATAATGTTCATCTTATTCTCGTAAATCAAATTTGAGTCACTCTCTTGTATTTAATATTTCTGTGTTTTACAACATGAGGGATCAACTTCTGCTGAAAATGGAAAGATTGAGATGACCTAACCTAGAATGGTGATGGTATTATATATAAAATAGAATTTTTACTCACCCCACTGTGCTATCAAAGACTAATTTTTTATATTTCAAAATAGGTGGAAGAGAAGATTTACAATGTTCCCAACACAGAAAATGATGTTAAATGTTTGAAATGATGAATATCCTAATTATCCTATTTTATCATTATATATTATATACATATAATCAAAATATACATAGATCCATAAATAGGTACAATTATTTTGTATTTATAACAAATAATAAATAAATAGAATTTCCAGGGTCCTGGGGAATACTGCCAAGACATAGGATATTATAGTCCACAGACTACTGATGTGATAGCCAAAAAATATGATTGAAAGAACAATAGAAATGATACTCCAGAAATCCTAAACAGTTCTTAAAAATAGAACATTTGAAGAAAAGTTTGACGTGCAAGCTGCAATTTAAATTCTATAAAAGTAGATGTGCTGAGTCCAGGTACTGACTTATAATTGAGCTACTTCTCATATTGTCAACTCTTGATAATGTGGGGGTTTTGTGTTAATTTTTTACAATTAGAAGATTCTGTGTGTGTCTTTCCACAACTGGTGATTATGTTAAATGTGCCACATTTTAAAATATAAAATAAGTTATATAAATTTGGTAAATATTATTACTGAGAGCTACACTCTCTGCTTCAACAAAAAGTAAAATTTTATATTATAATATTTATTGTTATATTTAAAAACAACAAAAAATTACTAAAATAACATGAAGAAACAAAGGAAAAAATCTTAAATTGATTATGTATAAAAACACCATCCAAAGAAAATCCTTATTAGTTATTGCTGTTCTGAAATGTATTTTTTTGTGCATCTATATTTAAGTTTGTAGCATTGTATTCATTTTTTATTCTGAAATACTCTTTATATTCACTTTATATTTCAAGCTAAAGTAGATATATTTTTGTATGTTTACAAGAATTGGCTTCATGGGAAAAGGTAACCTGTATTTTACCTTGAGTTTCTCTAAAGACCTTTAGTTTTTATCATGGATATTTCTGAGTAGTGGCTCAAAAGTTATGTTATATCCTCATGAGTGACGTGTTTAATGAATATCGCTTTTGAAGGTTTGCATTAATGTTTCTTTTAGTTTTCTTAGACATAATATTTTTTCAGTCTTTCTCAGTGAGTAAAACACATGTGAATTTTGCCTGACACTATCGGAAGTAATTTAACACCAAGGCTTCCTAAGATATTTGCAAAGTATCAAGTTCCCACAAAATATACAAACTGAGAATGGTGTTAATTGCCCACATTCCAGTAATCCTGAAGTCATGACCCTAATGTCAGTATTTTAAAAGAATGTGACAATTTTATGCCATGTTTATTGCTAAACTACAAAACTTTATGAAAAAGATTATAAATACCTGCATTCATGTGTATATCAGTAAATATTTTAATGTGATTTCTTTACAATAGGTATTATTTTACTGACAAGAAACTAACTTGTTTTATTTTTTATTTTTTTACTTTTACATATACATGTGATTATTAGCTTTCCACTTTTTGCCTTCACACAATTAAAAAGGCTTAAAATTTAACAACAATAACAACGTTTAATATAAGAACTAGACACAAAAACCTCGTAAAGAATGAATGAGGATAAATACATTCAGAAAAGAAATCAGACGATTGCTGCCAAGAAGTATTAACTTGTTAAGAATAAAATTTATGCCAAAACGATTACAAAATGATAGCTTTACATGATCTTATAATCTATTTTATGCATGTTTAGATCACATACATTGACATTTAAACATCTCTGTAGAAGTCTGATTTAGGGATCTGGGTGGTGTTTTTCGGAGTTTCATATTTTTTCAGCTCTATTGCAGTATAGGTGACAAATGAAAATCATGTGAATAGGTGTGCAACCTGATGATTCAATATATAGATACATTGTGAAATGATTACCACAATCAAGATCATTAACATATTCACCATCCCAAAGTTGCTTTGACTGTGTGCATGTTATGAGTGAACATAAGATCTCCTCCCTAGTAAATTTTAAGCAAACAATACAGTGTCATTAACTGTCCTCACCGTAATGTACATTAGCTCCCCAGAGCTCATTAATCTTACAATTGAAAGTTTGTACCTTTGACACCATCTCCCCATCGACCCCTCAGCCCCTGGCTTATCTACTCTCTGCTATTATTAGTTCGATATTTTTTAAATTCTAAGTCTAGTTGAAACTTGCAGTTTTTGTTTTTCTCTTCTGGCTTATTTCACTTAGCATAATGTCCTTCAGGTTCATTCATATTCTCACAAATGGCAAGATTTCCTTTCCTTTTAAAGACTAAATAAATATATATATATATTGTGTGTGTGTATACATCACTTATCTCTGTGTGTATGTGTGTTTAAATACACACCAACCACAAAAGAGATTAAAGATTTAAATCGAAGGCCTGAAACTAAAAAAATGGTAAAATAAAAAATGGGAAAAATGCTTCTCTACTTTGGTTTTAACAATTTTTTTTTTTTTAAATTTTTGGCTATGACACTAAAAACACAAGAAACAAAGGCAAAATTAAATTAATAGGAGTACACAAACTGAAAAGCTTCTGCACAACAAAATAATCAATAAAATTAAAAGATGATCTACAGAATGGAAGAAAATATTTGCAATCCAAATATCTAACAAGGGGCTGATACCTAAAATGTATTTGAGATTGTGGAGAGGAGGGAACATCTTTACCCTGCTGGTGGGGCTGCAAACTAATATAACCTTTTTAGAAGGAAGTATGGAGAATTCTCAAGGAGCTCAAATCACACCTCTCATTTGATCCTGCAATCCCATCACTAGGAATCTACCCAGAAGAAAAAAAATCATTTTATCATAAATACATTTGCAGTAGACTATTTAGTGCAGCTCAATTTACAATTGCCAAAATGTGGAAACAACCTAAATGGCTGCCAATACAGGAATGCATTAACAAACTGTGGTATATGTCTACCATGGAATACTCTTTAGTCATTAAAAAAGATGGAGACTTTACATCTTTTGTATTAACCTGGATACAGTTGGAACATATTCTTAGTAAAGCATCACAAGAATGGAGAATCAAGAATTGAGTGCACTCAATTCTAATATGAAGCCAGGAGATGATCTAATACACACCCACACAAGATAAAAACTCAAATCAATTCAAGATCTGGGGTGGGAGAATTAGGAAAAGGGGAGGGTTGATTCTGGATATTCGTTTGTTTTATACACACACACACACACACACACACACACAAACAGCTTTTCTCACTAAAGGGATAAGCAGATTTCTCACATGTCAAATGGTGAAGTGAATGAAATACTGAAAAAAGGAAATTAGATTTAATCTCAGTTTGAACGTTTAAAAGCCAAAGTAATGCAAGTATGTTAAGCAAAATGGGTTCAGAATAGGAAGCTACTGTTACCTAAATCCCAACATTTCCCCCAAAGAAAACAAGTTACGAGTAAGACGTGGTACCAAATCAATCATTCAGTAACTGCTATCGAATTTTATGTGGCAAAAAAAAAATACTTTATGTTTGTTAAATTAAAAAGGTAAAAGCTATTCATGCAATGCATTTGAAAGCTTATCAGTGACAAAAATACAAAGTCCATGGCAGCAAAACGTACTGCAAAAATATTTCATTAATAAATATAAGGTGCATATATAAGTAAATGTGTACTACAAATGTCTATAAACATTGTTATGGGATTTAAGTTCAACTAAGTTCACTCACGTATCATCTAATAACAGAAATTCAAGTCGTAAGACAGATTCTGGTGACGATAAACAATTCAGTATGGTAGTCAACAGTAAGACTGGGTACGATGGGGTCAGATGTAAGAGGTAAAAGTGGGTATGTTTGACCAGTCAAATATTAGAAGAGAATAAGAAGTCATAAGAATTAGCAGGGCTGATTTGTGAGTGACCGGGTAGCTGTTATGCTGTGATGAAGGGAAACAGGGGGCAGGAATGAATGAATGCACAGTAGATTTTACTCAATTAGTCAGTTTTAATTATGATTTTATTTAAAGGAACGTGTGGAGATGACAGCGCATGTTATTCTGCAATGCTACACACAATTAGATGATTGTCAACTTGTATCTGTCCATAAATGATATCAGCTGTGGATCTACTGCCCTTGCCACGATGGTGAGCTTTTCCAGAGCACAGAGAGCAAGAGAATAGAAGACCTATTAGAACAGAGTCTTGGAGATCACATTTAAAAATGGGAGAAAAAGGACAAATAACGTCCAGGTTGAGAGAAAAGTCAAATCACAGAAGTAAGATTCAAATTGGGTGTGATGTTTTTCAGTATCACAGAAACCAAGGCAGATGAAAATTGTAAAGATTCATCAGAGGGTAAAATTGACCAGTCTTCAATTTGAGGCAGAGAGGGCTGAGGATGTTTGGTTTGGCAGTAAGAAAAAAAGGAGCGGGTAATGAAATGACATGGGGAGTGAACCACTAGAGGTGTTGGGGATGCTTTTTTTTTTTTTTTTACCTTTTGTAGATTTGGTAGCAAGGTTGAGGTCATTATTTGACTCTGTTGATTTTAAACATCACTGTAGAGGAAAGCGTTTCACCGCAGGAATGGCTGATCATGACCGCCAGGGAAAGAGACAGGTGGAAAATGAAAAACTGAAGACACAACGGAAAAGGATAGGAGGGTAAATGTGTGATCTCAAGCGAAAGTGGTGATTGCTAAACATAGGCAGTTGGTATTGGAGAGAAAAGCAGAACACAAATTAACTAGATTAGCAACAATATCCCCAGAGTTGTGCCTTTTTAGCAGTCAGCTTTGTACGCTTTGCCAAATCATCTAATGTTCTGAGATTCACTTCTTCATCTGCAAAAAAGTGGGTGATAACCACACAGGACTGATCTACACAGCACTCGGTGTGATACCACAGGGAGGACAAAGGCGCTTCGTCAGCTGAAAATGGGATAGAGATGGCGGCTGTTATTATTTCTCCGAAAAAGAACTTTGGAAACAAGGAAGAAGGTGAGCAGCTAAACTGTTCCATTATTTTCGCTGTGCAACAATATAACATGCCTGGGTTGTTAATAGGTTAAATCTGCCTAGAATGCTTAGTGCTTTTCCATTATTACTTGCCCAGTTTACTGATAGTTAGCATCCTATATCGCATTAAAATAATTCTCAATTGAGATATTTAATTTAAATTATACCTCTAGATACACTCTTGACAATTCCAAAACAAATTTTTCATGAAAGTAACCAAACGCTATGAACTAAAAGACTGTTAATTGGCCTTAGGCACGGATGGAATCTTAGTGTATGCAAGTGCCAGTAAAAGTTGCAACAGGACTGAGAACCCACCCATGGCAAGCAGCCTGTGGCAAACAATAAAGACTCAAGGATAACAGCATGAATCAGTCTTCTAAGTATGTGTTCACAATGAGAAGCAATAGCATAGAACACATTTTTATTTGTACATGCAAAAATAGTTCCTGATAATAAAAATGTCATCGTATGATATTGCAAGGAATACTTCAACCCACTGCTCCTGCAGGAACTCATAACAATCTAACTAGCAGTCTTCGTTCTCTGCGGATTTCAAAATGCAAATTGATTTGTTCATTTTCCTGGTTTAGAGAAACATGGTATGTCCCTGCTACCCGTGAGATTCTTCAGATTTCCTTGACTGAAGGCAAAGTACTTATTAAGACTCAGGGGCACCTGCCCCCAGAGTCACACGAAAAGCACAAAGTCTCACTACGAACAATTCAATAATTTTTAGAATCACCTTGAGTTTCAAATTGTCAAGATTCAGTACTTCAAAACATGTATCTTTAAACCAACCAAAATTATAATTATGTTTTAATTCCTGTATTCCTGTGGTTCATAAAAGCAAGAAAATAAAGTTGTATCATAAACCCTCTAATTAAAAGTACGTGCACTAAAACTATTGTCACCAGTGAGATAATATTTAGAATTTAGTATTTAAGATGCAGGTAGAAATGTTTTATAAATGTGAGAAGACAATGAAAACTATTTTTTATCACAATCATTTCAGAATAACACTAACAAATATATAATGTACTGACTATGTGTCACAGACAAGATAGGGTTATTGCAAGCAGGAAGATAACAATACCACTTTCTCCCCTAAGAAAGGAAGTTTGGAAGGGAACATTACAATGAAATGTGATTAAGTTCTGCAATGTTCAGAGGGACAGGGTTGCTGTGGGACCATATGCAGTGCTTGAAGATAGTGGAACAGGGCAGGATTTAGGTGTGGGCACATATCCAACAGACCTCCATAGAGGAAACACTTGGCTGTATCAGATATTTTGCCAGGACTTTGCCAGGGGACGTACACAAAGAACACAGCATGATGAGGAAACTGCAGGGAGTGAGAAAAGTCTTGCTTCGAGATGGAGATGGTAGGGGTGACAGGTAAATTCAACACATGCCTCCCTCCTGGAGCACACTAAGAAGCTGGAGATTTTTATTTTCATCGTATGGCTGATGGGAAGCCATTTGAATATGTAAGTAAAACGTCAAGACAGTTTGTTAGATTATTTTGACACTATTGGTACTGAAAGCAGAGACAAAGATGTCAAACTTGGGGGCAGGGACTCAGACAGCAATGCCTACCATGGAAATGTAGCTTATTTTTTGAGATTCATAGCAAGTGACAGAAAAGGATAGAGAATTTTGTGTGTGCTCTTTAGTTTCAGATATTTTCAGATTGTGAAAAGTCACAAACATAGAAGGAAGTAGGTGCCCTTACGTATGATATGGGCAACGTAAGGAGTGGTTTAAGTTTTATTGAAATTGAGGCATTGTTATAAAATTAAGTATTTTTATATCCATCACATCCTTAAATGCATAGTAACCATAGTAAGTACTTTCAGGACCATGCAGGCTCCCAGGAATTCAGGATGGTTGGTGTAGGCTCTAGGGTAGAATCAGTCAATTGAATGATTGAATCATTAGAATCTAATTGAATCATTAGAATGGTGCTGGTTGAATCTTATGGCTTTCATACTAGAAATATAAGAAGTAGCAACTTTTATGAGGTCTTTGGACTGCATCATTACACAGCTGAAGACAAATCTATTTGTACCTTTACTTGGAAAATCAGAAGAGAAAATTACTGAGGCAAGTCAGCTGGTTGTCTCTCCCACACCCAGTCAGTTATTCTGTAGTCATAGACATTTTAATTAGCTATGTGACCACCTTGTCAAAACAGAATTTCCCCAGGCTCTGACATAGGTGGGTATGGTCTTGAAAATGGAAGATGAGCAGAAGTCATGTGTGCACTTTCCGGGTCGTGTTGAACAGAATCTGCACTAAGTGGGTGTCTTCAGGGTAATTTCAAACACAAGAATCAACTGGCAACTTGACATGAAATCACACAGACAGAGCCCTGGACCTGACTTTGAGATGTCAATCAGAAGCTGCTGATACTCAGTCTGAATACAAGGGAATTGCATTTCTAATTTGGTCAAAACATCGTTGCTTTGTCTTGTTATCTCAACCAATGCATCAGCAATGTTCTAAGGTCAGTCTAAACCACTTTAGATTTATAAATAGAAGGTAACATTTATGAATAAAAATTGAAACACATGATTACACCATACCCAGTAAGGAAATCTAATTTAAATACTCCCCAATATTCATAATAGCTAAGATACTTATTGGAGCCTTTTACAAGTTTAAAAGCTAACTTTACCCAAACTATCTCACCTGTACCTTGGAAAATTGAGGTAGTAATAAGTTAAAACTGAGTTAGTTTCCCTGCCCCCATTTCTCCAAAAGAAGTTCATAATTCAGAGATAAGTTACCCGAAATAGTTTTCTGTTATCTGCCAATATTCAACTCACTGAGAAAGGTTGCAATTTGAAAATAAATGCTATCATCATTGTGCTATTCTTCTCATTTATTATTAACATATATTGGCTATCTGCTGAATATCAGCAATTATGCTGTGTCTGTGACATGCTTCAAGTAATGTGGAATGAGGTTAGCAGCTTCATTTGTTACAAAACTTCACTTAAACACAGGTCCTTCTTAAACGAAAATATATGCTTCTAGTCACTATTCCACATTATTCATATATTTATTTGTGAATAAATTTTACCAAATGTGAAGAATTCACTTAAAAATATCTCTGCTCTGCATGGCTTATAGTATCATATCTGCAGTTATTAGCTATTAAGTATTAATTAGTAAAATGATCAGGGGAAGCCTCATTCATTAAAGAACATCAAGGCTGGATAATTAGAGAGTGATTTGGGATATTCAATACTAAGAGAGTTGTGTGAGCGCCCACACAAAGCTTAAGTATTTATAGAGGTTGAGAGGGTCAAACTTATTCCCTTAACTTGAAAATAAGCTCCTGTGAAGCCTTACAAAGCTAAATAAAAGCTCCCATTTAATCTATTAACATGAGGTAATGGTAATTCCTATTATTGGAATATTGTCTGGGGAGTATGATCATTTATAATAATTTTAGGAAGTAAACGTTCTCCCAATATAATGTATTATTTTTTTGTTCCTTGCTGAGGAGAATCCTGAGAAAATGGACTGTAGTAAGTAAGAATGACCATATGTTTTCTGAGGATCAAAAGGAAGATTCTAGACAAGGCTAATATCATTTTTTTAAGTCTATTGCCCCAGTTTCCCTGATGCATATGCTATCCCAAATTAGGGAATAATTCAGATATGAGTTAGCTGAGATGGTTTCATTTTATTCGTCAACATTCAAAACAAATACAGTTTCAGTACCCTTTCTGTAGGTTACATGCAGACATCCTGATGTAGACGTGTTTACATCCGCATGGAAGCATGCATATTGTTACTATTTTTTTCAATAAATTCCAATACTATTTGTTTAAAACTTCATATTTCCCTTCTTTGTGAATAGAAATTGGAGTCTGTGTTCAGAACCAAGGTCTTAGAGCTTCTCTCCTCTGACAAGAGGCAATTTTCATCAACCCTGCTTCCCCATCAGGGGTTTCCCCTACTGCTGGTTTCTCTAGTGTCCCACCAATATTAAAGATGCAGTGACAGGGGTGTGTAGCCCAAGCTTCTGTAGGGTCTATTTCAGTTCAGAATATCCAACAAGTCAGAGCATCTAAGTGTCAATTCCAAGTTAAATATTCTCGAAGAATTTCCAGAATATCAACTTTATACATTGTACTTCTACTGTTGTTAGGAACCCTATGTCATATCTGTGGTTACAAAAATAGCTATAATAGGGCCAGGAGCTGTGGTTCAGGCCTGTAATCCTTAGCACTTTGGGAGGCTGAAGTGGGTAGATTGCCTAAGCTCATGGGTTGGCAACCAGCCTGATCAGGAGTGAGACCCTGTCTCAAAAAATAGCCAGGCGTTGTGGTGGAATTCTGTAGTCCAGTGACTTGGGAGTCTGAGGCAAGAGAATCACTGAAGCCCAAGAGTTTGAGGTTGCTGTGAGCTATGACGCCACAGCACTCTACCAAGGATGACAAAGTAAGACTCTGTCTCAAAAAAAAAAAAAAAAAAGCTATCATATAAACACTGAATTAACATTGTAAATTGTGGATCTCTTGATTTCAAAAGATTTTACTCTCATTCATTTCCAAGCTCATTTTGGTGACTTGTAGTTTCCAGATTTATTTATTTTTAAAACTTGTCTTATTTTTATTTTTTCTTATAAGTAACTACATAGAGGCAGGAAAGATTATCATTAGCTGGCTTAAAATATATCAAAAGGCAAAGCTGTATTTCATATAAATTTAATGCAGTGCTTTTAATGTTAACCGTAGGAACAAGTGTAATATTAGAAGTCAAGGAGTGGAAAACTAACCAAGGCTCATTGCCTTGGCTCATTAATTTTGCAATGTGGTTATATTTGGATTGTTCATAAAGATGCCTGAGAGCAGCAGATACTCTCTCAAAACCATGGGGCCAGGGTTGTTTCTCTTTTATATTTTCTTTTTTTTTAAATTTATTTTTCTTACATATACATGTGCATATTAGGTTTCCACTTTTGCCCTCACAGAATTAAAAGGCTAAATTTAAAGACAAATAAATTTAAAGATAATAATAATATTTAACTTAAGGACTGAGAACAAAAACCTCATAAAGAAAGAAAGAAGATAAATACATTCAGAAAAGAAACCAGAGGATTGCTGCAATGAAATATTAGACAGTAATAATAGTAATAATGCAAAGAAAGTAACAGTCCCATTGTCAGATAGAAGTATGTCTATTATAGAATACTTTGATCAGTTAACTTCTTCTTATTTTGTTTTTTCCAAAGTCTCAAAAAAATAGACAATTAATATTTATAAGTAAAAGTAAAACATAATTTCAAAAAAACAGATCATGCCAAATCTTATGGACGATAGAAAAAGAAATACTTCAAAATCGTTCTACTTAATCTGGATACACCTGATATTAAAATTGGATAAAATATATTATTATAAAAGGGAAATTACAAACATATTTCACTTATAAATGAGGATGTAATGTTATAAACAACATAATAACATGTTGAATTAAAAATTAATGTTTAAGTCATGTACTTTGGTCAAAATTAAATATAACTTATATGAGAATTAGTCACTATTTTCTTATTTTTATATTTTCTATATAAAAAAGTTATATAAATATATTATACACATTACAATTTTTTTTCACCTTTAATAGATCTATGGAACTGAGTGAAAAATAAAACCTTTGCTATGCTTATTGATCATTCACATTGCATCCAGAAAAACAGAACTCCATATTAAAATCAATAGGTCAGTAAGAATTTTAACATTAGCCAAGTTTCCAAGCTCTTTGGGAACATTACGTAATAAAAAAAAATTAGGAAATTAAAGTACATGCTATTTAGGAACAACCTAGTGGGCATAATCTCACATGTGTTTCTGTGTATGTGCGTGAAAGTAACATGTACATGTTTACGGGTCCATATGAAAGATACATTCTAATCAAAGTTAAAACTTTGAAAAAATTGAGTCTGGACTTTATTTTTTTCATTGTTGGAATGTTTACTTAAGCAGCATTTGTTTTTGCACTGGGCTGATTATTGTGACAAATTCTGATAGCAAATGTATTTGATGAAATTCTATGTTTGCCTTTGAGAATTTTGATACCAAATTGGGTGAAGGTCTCCAACATGCGGAGAGAAAGGCACTCATGCTGAAGTCAGCAGGAGGGGACTTAACGGAAATGAAAAAAGAGGAGGGAAATTTACAAAGTGAGCCTTTACTTCAAAACAGCCATAGGAATGGCATAGAATACAGGATTTAAATTCTCTTGGCCTGTAATTTTGGCCGAAATATACTCTTTTGTTCTCTATATTCTTATTTACTAATTGAAACTGTGATAACTAGTGTGCATGGTTAAGATAAGTATTGCAAAAGCTCACCAAAGTACTTAAAATATGAAACATTGTAAGTAGCCGCTAATTCCATTAAACAATGATTGTGCTTCTAATCTGTCTGGCCCCAGGGATACTGTACCAATTAAAAACACACTGAAACAATTGAAAAGAAGCCTCACAGACTCCAGAAACAGAGCGGTGTTTGCTGGCCAGAGTGTTGATTACACTCATGATTCCAAGCCTGGGAATCTTATACTGAGAACCACGGATCATAAAGGCTTATGTGAGTGAGCTTGATTCTGAGAAACTCAACTCAAGGTTTAGCCATAAAAACAGATGAGAGATTTAAATCAAACAATCAGTACCCAGGTTCACTGAGCAGGAGGTTGCTGTGAGCTATGACACCATAGCACTCTACTCAGGGCAATAGCTTGATGCTGTCTGGGGGGTGGGGGTGGGAGGGGAAAGGTTCAGTCTAATTGTCTGAAATCCACAAATTTGTCCTCTATATATGAATGATTGAATTTAGCGGGGTAGAAGGGGAAAGGATATTTGAGAGCTATAATTTAATGTCAGACCTGTCTCTTTATGGTGAATAAGATTTCAAGAAACTCATAAGCATATGAGTACAGAGTTTGAACATTGTTATTGCGAAGTTCTGTTATTATTATTGCAAGTGGGCTTCCTGGAACAGACGGGTAATGTTACCACCCACTTCCCTAAAGTTTGAGCCAGAGGAGACAGCATAAAACTTAAAAGGAACAACGGACATCATTGCACACTGGGTTGAAAGTCCTTCAATAATGCAGAAAATTAGCTCTGGTTGCTTGAAGTTTTTCTAGAAGCCAAAACCTTTCTGTTCTTTTATATATATATATATATTTTCACCTGATAACCTCAAGCAGAGGTTTATGTATAATAATACTTAAATAATTTAAATCATTAAATAATGTACTTTAAAAGTAACAATCTCAATGTTTATCATTACTTTAGGTCAAATTGCTCATACAAATACCAACTGTTCTAATATTGCAACTAAAATACTGATATATTTTACTTTATTTATTTTATTTTTGTGACAGTGTTTTACTCTGTCACTCTGGGGAGCGCCATGGGTCAAAGCTCACAGCCTCTTCAAACTCTTGGGCTCAAGCAATATTCTTTCCTCAGCCTCCTAAGCAGCTGGGACTAGAGGTGCTGGCTACAATGCCTGGCTAATTTTTCTCTTTTTAGTAGATACGGGATCTTGCTGTTGCTCAGGCTGGTCTTGTACCTTCTCACCCACCTCAGCCTCCTAGAGTGCTAGGATTACAGTTGTGAGACACTGTGGCTGGCCAAGGCACTTGTTTAGAATACTAATCATTAAATAATCTCTCCGTATAACAAGTTGGACCAGTTGTCATAGGGTTTATGATTATTAGTTATTTAGCCAAGATCCTTTATATAGTTTATAATTTTATTTTAATTTTTTTTTCTTAATTTTTTGAGAAAGAGTCTCAATCTGTCACCCTGGCTAGAGTGCTGTAGCACCACAGCTCACAGCAACCTCCAACTGTTGGGCTTAAACAATCCTCTTGCCTTAGTTTTTTCTATTTTTAGTAGAGATGGGGGTCTCACTCTTGCTCAGGATGGTCTCAAACTCATGAGCTCAAGCAATCCACCCATCTCGGCCTCTCAGAGTGCTGGGATTACAGGTGTGAGCTACTGCACCCAGCCTATAGAGTCTATAAAGATATGAAAATATAGTAGTCTTTTTAAAATTTTTGTATTTGGATTAAGAAAAAGAAAATTGGATTGTCTGGGTGTCTTTCCACAAGCTATCATTAATCCTCTAATTAAAATTATGTAGGCAGGGTGTGGTGGCTTGCACCTGTAATTCTAGAACTCTGCAAAGCTGAGGGGGGTGGACTGCTTGAGCTCAGGAGTTCGAGCCCAGCCTGAACAAGAGGAAGACATTGTCTCTACTAACAATGGAAAAACTAGCCAGACTTATTGGTTCACACCTGTAGTCCCAGCTACTCAAGGAGGCTGAGGCAAGAGGATTGCTTAAGCACAGGAGTTTGAGGTTGCTGTAAACTATGATGCCATAGCACTCTAGCTTGGGCAATAGAGTGAGACTCTGTCTCCCAAAAAAAATGTACATATATACCTGTATATGCCTATGTATGTGTGTGTATATGTGTGTGTGTGTGTGTGGGTTGTCACAGTTATTGCTTTTAGCTTAGTGACAAATTTGCCATTCACAATGTCAATTACCCTCTGTCACATTTTTCATTTCATACGGATTTTTCTTTCCCAACTAAATTACAAATCCTTCTGAGTGCATAGGGGGTTGGCGTGCCTTCATGATACATATAGTATTTTTTGTACTGTGTTTCACATAATTAAGAAATGCACAGTCAAAACTCTGACTGGCATAAATGTTGAGTTCAAGTTTTCAGAAATCCTCTGTATCTTTGTAGAAGTTATGATCTACTTGGTCCTCTCATAAATAAATTATGTTCACATAGCATGACACCTATGTAAATTTATATTGCTTCTTCTTCTAAACTCCAACACCGATCTCACTATCTTGAAAGCGATCAGTTGCCTACTGCCACTACCTAACTTTATAGCTGCCCTCTTATTGAATGAAGGTATTATGTGATGTACTTTTTAATATTTAATACTTTAATATATCGACGACATTTATTTTAAATAATGTGAATATTTGTTATGCACAATGATTTGATGCTGAGTACCTCATTTGTCTGTTTCATGGTGCAGAGATCAAACATATGCTCTACTTCAACTGGAGTGCCTTGCGATATTAACCACTAACCTGACCAGAGATTTAAGCGTACTCTAACACGAACTGACAATATTAATTTCAGATGCATGTGGTTTTTCTAATTAGTCATAAACTTTACTTGAATAAGCTAGTGAAGCATATTGTGGAAGAAAGAAAGTGGTTCTTGGCAGGAAATAGAGTTTATTACTTTAATTTACTCTAAAAATCATAGCACAATATGTAAATCAGTAATACAAAAAGAAAAGAAAATGTAAAATGGTATTTTATGAGCCCTTAGCTAATACTTTGCAGAAAAAAAAAAAAAAACCGGAAGAATAAAATGAAAAGACTTAAAGCTTTGCAGATTAATTATTTTAATCAAAATATCATTGTACAGCTAGAAACGGAGTTTTAAAATTGTTTTTGGACTTTTTTTTCAGGCCATAAACCCAGTAGCACTTATTATAACAATGCCTGAAATAGGAAACCTTTCTTTATGGAATTTATTTTAAAATATTAAATAATTATTCATCATAGGTTAGTAACGTAATGCTATGAAAGTAATTCTAAAGAAACTCCCCATTCTGGGCAGTGCCTGTGGCTCAGAGGAGTTGGGTGCTGGCCTCATATACCGGAGGTGGCAGGTTCAAACCTGGCCCTGGCCAAAAACTGCAAAAAAAAGAAACTCCCCATTCCAGTGAAAGCTAATTTTCCAAGGAAAAAAAGTTTTTCAAAATACAAGTGACAACACTGCCAATACACAGTCAAGACTATATAAGATGAGCCTGATTATTTCTGAGTCTGCTTAGGTCTTCATTATGCTAGCCCTCAAAGCAGATTTTCCTTAGACAGAAAATGAATGAATAAATGAATGAATGAATTACTTAATGGTCTACAATGCATACCCTTAAGGCTGATTCAACCCTAGATTTTGCCTGTACTCATAAATGAGTTTTTGCATTTTCTTGACACACCATCGTAATCTGTTGTAAAGATGTAGGGTCTTCTAGAGTTCAGCCGTGTGTGATATTTCTGGTTTCCTATTTCTATTACCATGTCAGTTGAGGTAAGGAGTATTCTATCACTGCTTTGGGCCAATAAGATTTGAGTATGAATAATAAGATTCACATCCAGGCTAGGACACTGAATTACTGGCTCCTGATCCTTCATTGCCATCTTTCTACTGCCCCGATGATAAGAAAGGTTTTATGATCTAGGCAGTGGCCCCAGCCCTCAGGATTGTGGCTGTCTGACTTGGTCAACCTGTATTCCTGGTGATTTTGAACACAATAGCTCCCCACCCACCCATATTGATTATGTACCCCCCCCCCACACACATATACAATCTGTTTGGTTTAAGCTGTAGGTATTTTAAGTTGTATTTGCTTCCCAATGAGACAATGTGGTATATTGTTGTTCCAATATATCATAATCTTCTATAGCTTAACGTCTTCCCTTTGAAAAATGTGGGAGCTAAACGACTTTGCTGCTCCCTGTACTCCTCCCATGTGGGAGAAATCCTCCCTCATATTTCAAACATTTTAGCCTGATATTCCCCCATGTGTTTTCACTCTTTTTCCTCAAAGCCATCGTCCACCCTGCGGATTAAAGATCATCTGAAGAACTGGGTTGTTTGCGTGTCAACTGATGACTGTTGATAGATTTTTCCGGATGCACTAGGTGCTTACCTTGCACTGTTGCCTGTTTTTATTTGCCATATTCTTTGTTGTTTTTATTCTTAACCCTTCTTTTAGAACATCATTCAAACATACCAATGGCAGATCCTCAAGGAGAGTTTGCTTGTCAACATTCCTTCAGCTGCCAAACTCCTTGCTATCCAAATTAACAGTTTCTATAGATGAGTTCATTTTCTCCACATTGGTTTCACTTGGGGTTACTTCAGTAGTAACTAACGTAAGCATCCACTGAGATACCAAACAGTACTTGTTTTAATGGGCAATTTGTTCATCAAGTAAATTGTGTGATTGGATTTACTTGTTTGTTTTTATCTTTTCCTGTTTTTTTTTCTTTTATATTAACATAATGTACCTCATTGGAGTGATCTGAGAAATTATTTAAAAGTCACGATCTTGGAAGTGTGATTCGGGCGTAACTTAGCCTCTCAAAGTTAATGCAATTTCACTTATAAGAAACTGGTGCAGACTTTTTTACTATAATATTTTCTTTGTAAATATCACTTTGTTCTAAAACCACTGAAGCATTGGGAAGCAATGCAAACACAATGTGAATATCAAGTTCGCTTATATGCAATTTTGGCTGCAAGAAACATCAAGAGAGCACTGAAATCTGTTCCCTCCTGAACAGAGTCACATCAGAATATATGTATAAAATACACATATTCAGAAGCTTCAAACACCAGCTCCTTCAGTTCACTACAAGTTTTGTGAGCTCGCCCATTCAAATCTAGTATTATACCTTTAAGTCCAAATCAAATAATCCTCCTTTCACCACTTTGGAATAATGCACAAAATTCAAGCTTTATGTTTATTTCTAGCAAACAACTTCCGATCTTTTTCAAGGTCAAACCACATTTATATATGCTAAACCATTTAGCATGTAAAAAAGTGCTATTGTGTTTCGTATTCATGTGTCAACAGAGGAAGGTTGAGTGCTGTGCTCCTAATCCCTCCTTTTCCCCCATAAACCTGTGGTTTTATTGTGCAATTTTGCAGAGTGTGGTGATTTTGAATGAACTCCTTTACTATGTGATTGCAAAAGCCAGTACTGGGATTAGCAATGAAATAAGCAGGACCTGAGTAGGAACAGACTGTAGCAGCCAACACGTCTCTTATTCTATGGGAAATGTACAATGGTGTGAGTGTATAAGAGAGAAGAATCTCTAAGGGATGACTGCAGCGCAACATCCAGATGTGAAGGCATCTCGTAGTACTCCATGTAGGCAATCTCAGCATCAGCAATCGGAAGGGAAGTGCCCCAGGTCAGAACTACAAGGGAAAGACACTGAAGAAGCCTTCACACCCGCTAACAGGGTCTTTGAATCTTTCTGATAATCACCAGCAGAAGAATGACATTCACATATATGAACCAAATGCTCCCCGGGACATGATATTCTCTCAGCACACTGCAAACACTAAGGAAAAATAAGACTCAATTAAGTCTGTCTTAGTAACAAGGAGAAAACGTGCCATGGTACAGTGTTTTTAAAAAGTGTTAAAACCGTGAAACCAGAACAATTGTAAATAAGGATTTCTTGTGATATCTATGTATATGTAAAAATAGGCTTAGTCCTGGTTAGCATAAGGCTAGAGACTGATTAGTATAAATTGAGAAATCCTGATTACTTACTATGTGTCACATGAAAATGGAAATACAACTAGCTTAATAACACAGCTATTAATGTTAACATTATAATTTTTACTTGTTTCTCCATGGTTTTTGTTATTTCTTTGTGTGTAGGGAGGTATACATTTTGGCTTTTGATTTTTTGGCTTTGTTTTGTTTTTGAGACGGAGTCTTACTTTGTTGCCCTTGATGGAGGGCTGTAGTGTAACAGCTCACAGCAACCTCAAACTTTAGGGCTCAAGCGATCCTCATGCCTCAGCCTTCTGAGTAGATGGAATTACAGGCCCCTGCCACGATGCCTCCTAGTTTTTTTTTATTTTTTATTTTTTTAATAGATTGGGTTTCACTCTTGCTCAGGCTGGCCTTAAACTCCTAAGCTGAAGCAATCCTCCCACCTCGGCCTCCCAAAGTGCTAGGACTACAGGATAATCTGTTCATGTCAACTTATTTATTCATCATTCAACAATACATTTTTATTAAATGCCTAACTTGGGCCAATGGCCTTTCTAGAAAATACAACAAATGGCATATATTCTACAAAGGATAGTAAGAATTATTGAGGAAAATACTATGAAATGGTAAAAAAAGATTAGAAAAGACGTCATTATGAGAGTTACTTTTCAGCAGGGAGCTAAAAAAGATGAGATAGCAAGCTGTGAAGGACGTGGGAGATGAAGTTCCAGACAGGGGAATCAGAAAGGGGAAGGGACCTCAGGCTAGAGGGGAAGGGACCTCAGGCTAGACAATCTTCTGGCTTTGCAGAAAGCAAGAAGACTGAAATAAATAAGAGATTTTGATAGATGAAGCTGAAGAGTTAGTATGTTGCTAGACCATGTTTTGTAGGGCCCTGGAGACTTTGAATTTATGTTAGCTTTTATACTGAAACGATTAAAGGGGGAAAGCCACTGGAAACATCTGAACATTAAGATGCAGAGGATCTGACTTAGGAATTATAAAGATAACTTGGGCTGTAATTTTGAGAACACCTTGGGGAACAAGATGACCAATTACATTTTTTTTTTTTGTGCAATAATTCAGGAAATTCAGGTAGTGTGCATTAAAATTATATTGGTATTGATAATAAGATGTTGTCAGAGTTTGGGTAGTTCTAGCTAGGTATGGTGGCCCTCAAGTTGTAATCCTAGTACTTTGAGAGGCTGAGACAGGAAAATTTCCTGAGTCCAGGAATATGAGACTCCCTAGGGCAACAGTGTGAGACCTGTCTCTACAAAAAATATAAATAAATAAAAATAAATAACCAGGCATGGTTGCATACACCTGTAGCCCTAGCCACTTGGGAAGCTGAGGCAGAAGGATAGCTTGAGCCTAGGAGTTGGAGATTGCAGTGAGCACTCTAGTTGGGGCAACAGAGGAAGATCCTGTCTAAAAACAAAACAAATAAACAAAAAAAACTTTGGATACTTCTGAAGGCAAATGTGAGGTGAGAAAGAAAGAAAGAGTAGAGTCACAGAAAAGCCCAGTGGTTTGTGACTGGAGCCATGGCAATAATGAAACAAACATATACTAACAGGCTGAATACGAAGGAATTAGCAGTCTCAAAAAAGAAATGTCAGGAATTTACTTAGCAAACTATTAATGGTGTAGTTGTTATATATTCTAATGCCAATGTTGTGAAGAAAATAGAAAACTTATTCTGTTCAGACTGCTATAACAACATAACCACAGACTGGATGAATATAAACAACAGAAATATATTGCGCCCAGTTTGGAGGGTGGGAAGTCCAATATGAAGGCACCAGCAGATCTGATAACTGTTGAAGTCTGATTTGTACATAGACAACTAAGTGGTCTTCTCACTGTACCTTGCCATGACTCACACGCAAGGAATCTCCCTTAAGTACCTCTCATAAGGGCACAAATCCCATTCATGACCTAATCACCTCCCCAAAGCCCCATCTCCTAATGCTATCGCCTCAGAGTTAGGATTTCAGCATGAGAAGTCCGAGGGTATGTATGTACTCAGTCCATTTCAGGTGCCTATGTAAATCTTACCTCAGGAAGAATCCCAGGATGAAGAAATATACTTTAATCCACTAGCATTTCAAGGAAATTTGAAGTATTAGACAACAAAGAACGTGAGGGGTGAAGTCCAAGTCATGAGCTTCAGAGAACTCCACCATTCAGAATCTGGAAGATGATGAGAAAAACAAACTAAGAATCATCAGTTAAGTAATGTTAAAAAAAAAATAAAAGAATAGAGACTAAACAAAGCCCAGTGAAGAAACTGCTGAATTGAAAATGATAAAACCTACTCTGTCAAATATTGCTGATGAATCAAGAAAGAGAATTGATGTTAAACAATGACAAAATAATTTTCAGCAAATTCATGTGGAAACACCTAACGGAGTGTTGAAGTGGGTAGAAGACAGAGACAGAATGAGAAAATCCCCCACTGTCACTATTATTGATGATTAGTTTTATTTCTGAACAGAGAAAGGTTATTAACAAGACAGGTGTCTAGTTAAGATATTTTAATCGAAGAAATAAGAGTTTGTCTTTCACTGGGAAGACAAAATTGTGAAAGAAAAGGAGTAAAGGAAAACAGCTGGATGAAAGTCCCTGGTAGGTAAGAGGAGATAAGATCTAGTGGACACAGATGTGCATCACGTGGTCATTAGAAAAATGCATCAAGGGGTTTATTCATGTTGCAAAAATGAAGGAACAATTGGTGAGCTCAGATGCTAACAGGTGTTTGGATATACATGTGGAAAATTTTGGAGCATTTATTGATTTCTTTGATATTCTGTGTAGGAGGGAAAAAAAGTCAAAATCAATAGTTATGGAATAGGTGTTGAGGTCTGTATTAGAAAGGAGTGGGTTTAGAATTAATCCTTTAAGAATTTGAGAGAGTGAATAGACTATAAATTCTTTTCTTGATGAACAAGAATAGAAATATATAATGCCTAGGGTTCGTGGCCACGAGGTTGAAGTAAGATGCGTCTTTACGGTTGTTTGATTTCCCCCATTATAGCCAGCTGGGATACAGATGAGGGAGAAAGTGTCAGCTGTGCTTATTGGGGTTTGGAATTTGCTAAGTGAGTATAAGGACTTGAGAGAGGTAAAGAGCAAATACTAGAGTGATTATTAAGCTGAACCTGAGAAGTTAAAATGAGTGGACTGAAAAGGCAGGATAGAGAGTTGGACGAGTGAGGGAGTAAGGCAGGGGATACAGGAATTGATGCGTCCCAGTTGGGACAGAGTCATAGACCCTGCGCTAGAGTCAATGAGTGAGAAAGGAAGCTCATGGTGGTGGGAGAGTGGGATTCTTGAAATTCAGATTATGGACTATCAAAATACTGTTAATGCCAGTGGAATATGGACCAGTGGTTTAAGTGGTTTGGGTAGCAAAGCAAAAGTGAAAATGGCAGCAACCCATTAAACTTAGTTTATTAAAAACTTACTACATAGTAGGAACTGATCCAATGCAGTTATAGACACACATACACATATAAATTTATGTAATACAACAGTATTATAAAAACACATGCATCTATTATCTAAATTAGGGAATTGAGACAAGTGGACACTACTAACCTGCCCAAGGACACACAGCTGCGCAGTGGTAGAAGCGGGTTTTGAATATGGAAAATTTCATTTCACATTATTAGCTCTTCACACTTAACAACACAGTAGGAAAATGGATGTTGAAGACCTGACTTCTCAGATTTTTGGAAATGCCAGTTAAATAGCTTTAAACATTACTAAGAGTTATATCAGAAAAATCGGAGATTGTGATGGTGAAACAGAAGCTAAAATCAAGCGGTGAGCAGTGGTGCTTTGGGGATCGGTTGACAGCTACTACAAAGAAGGTGCTTCTAGGGAAAAGGAAGGGGAGCAGCCTGCAAGCTTCAAGGAGAATATTGATCTCATTTCCAAAATCAGTGGCAAGAAAGATATTGAATGAAAAATTAGTGAGACGATTTTACAGGAATAAATGCCACTGAGAAAGACCCAGCTCCCAATCACAGCAAAAATATGAAGGAGATAGTCAGAAAGACGTTGAAGGCATCAGTACTGTACAGCTGGCTGGATATAATTTCAGAAGTCGTAGTTAAAAGAGTTAAGTTTTGGAGGAATGGAACACAGGAGGAAAAAATGGAATGAACAAAGTTAAATAGACATAATTATGGAACAGATATGAGTATATGATATAGAATCCTTAATCTATTTTGTATTATCAAATATTGTCATTAAAAATACAAAAATGACAACGTTTATTTTCTGTTATGTAAAGGAATTTAAAAGTGAATAATATTAATAGTAATACTAATAATAAGCTGTATACAGAAATGGTTTGTTTCCAATATGGGTTCCAGTACATGTATATGTATATAGTTGGCCCTTGAACAACATGGACTGGGGTTGTGTAGGACCACTGTATACACATTTTTCAATAAAAGTTATACTGCGTGTGCTTACCTTTCTTTATACCCTCTCCAACTCTTCAGCTTCTGTCATCCCTGAGATAAGACCAACCTCCCCTCTTCCTCGGTCTCCTACACAATGTGAAGAAGATGAAGACCTCTCTGATGATCCACTCCCACTTAATGAATAGTAAATATATTTTCTCTTCCTTGTGATTTTATTAATGACATTTTCTTTACTCTA
>NW_003852428.1:846223-852354 GCF_000181295.1 Otolemur garnettii | reverse complement strand
TATTATTATATGTGTTGTGAGAATCTGTGATCAGTGAGGTATGACATTACTGTTGTTAACTGTTTTGGGTCACCACAAATCACACCTGTCTGACAGTGAGCTAGGGAATAAGTGTGTATGTTTGGACTATTCCCCTGACCCGCTGTACCCTATCTCTATCCCTCTCCTTAGCTTATTTATCTTCTGGGCCACAATAATATTAAAATTAGGCTCATTGATAAACCTGTAAAGACAAGTAAGTGTTCAAGTAAAAGAATGAATTGTGCATTTTCACTTTATTTTTATTTATTTATTTTTTTTAATATGGAACGCTTCATGAATTTGCGTGTCATCCTTGCGCAGGGGCCATGCTTATCTTCTCTGTATCGTTCCAATTTTAGTATATGTGCTGCTGAAGCGAGCACTGCATCTTCACTTTAAATCACAGCTAGAAATGATTAAATATAGTGGGGGTGAAAGTCAGGGTAGGCCAAAAGCTGGGCCTCTTGCACCAGACATTTAGACAAGTGTTGAATGCAAAGAAAAGTTCTTAAATGAAACTAAAATGAGCACTTTGGCTAAACACAAATAATAAGAGAGTGAAGCAGCAGCCTTAACTTATTATTGATACAGAGAAAGTGTGAGTGTTCTAGACAGAAGATCAAACCTGCCACAACATTGTCTTAAACCAGAGCCTAACACAGAGCCAGGTTCTCACTCTCCCCAATTCTAGGAAAGGTGAGAGAATTGAGGAAGCTACAGAAGAAAATTGTGAATCAACCAGAATTTGGTTCGTGAGGTTTGATAAAAGAAACTATTTCTATAACATAAAAGTGCTAGATGAAGCAAGAAGTTATTCAGAAGATCTACTTTAGATTATCGTGAGGGTGGCTATGCCCAACAACAGATTTTCAACACAGACAAAACCGCTTTGTATTAGGAGAGGATAGTACCAAGGACTTTCATAGCTGGAGAGGATAAGTCAATATCTGGCTTCTAAGCTTCAAAGGACAAGCTGACTCACTTGTTAGGAGCTAATGCATCTTGTGACTTTAAGTGGAAGCTTATGTTCATTCACTATTCTAAAAATCCTATGGCCTTTAAGAATTATGCTAAGTCATTGCCTGTGTTGTAGAAATGGAACAACAAAGCCTGGTGACAGCACATCTGTGCATATCATGTTTTACTGAATATTTTTAGTATACTGTTGAGATGTACTACTTAGAAAAAATTATTTTCAAAATATTATTGCTTATTGCTAATGCAGCTGATACCCAAGAGACCTAACAGTGATGTATACGGAGATAAGTATTCTTTTCATCCCTGCTAACATAACATCCATTCTTTAAAGTCTTATTATTTAATAAATACATTTTCAAGGTGATATTATAGTTTACAATTTCCCTTAGAGAGCTGGACAAAATAAATTGAAAACCTTCTGAAAAAGATTCATCATTCCAGATGCCATGAAGAATATTTGTGATTGGTAGGCAGGAGTCAAAATATCAACATTAACAGGGGTTTTCAAGAAGTAGATTCCAACTTCCATGTATTACTTTGAAGGTGTTAGTAGTTCAGTGGAGGAAATAATTGCAGATGAGGTATGAACAGCAAAAGAATTAGATTCAGAAGTGAAGTCTGAAAATGTGACTGAATTGCTGTAATCTAGTGCTAAAACTTGCATGTATGAGGAATTACTTCTTTTAAATGAGAACACAAAGTGTTTTTTTGTTTTTTGTTTTTTTTGTTTGTTTTTTAGAGAGAGAATCTCACTTTATTGCCCTTGGTAGAGTTCTGTGGTGTCACAGCTCACAGCAATTTTCAATTCCTGGGCTTAAGTGATTCTCCTGCCTCAGCCTCCCGAGTAGCTGGGACTATAGGAGCCTGCCACAACGCCCGGCTATTTTTTGTTACAGTTTGGCCAGGGTGGGTTTGAACCCGCCACCCTTGGTATATGGGGCTGGCGCCCTACTCATTGAGCCATAGGCACTGCCCGAGAACATAAAGTATTTTTAAGATGAAATCTACTCCTAGGGAAAAGGTTGTGAACATTTTTGAAATAATAACAAGGGATTCAGAATATTACATAAACTTAATTGATAAATCAGAGGTAAGGTTTGAAAGGAGTGACTCTAATTTTAAAAGAAGTTCTCCTGTGGGTAAAATGCTGTCAAACAGCATTGTGTGCTACAGAGAAATCTTTTTTTTTTTTTTTTTAATAGGAAAGTAAATTTATTTCCAGTTAATGTGAGGGTACAAACAACCAGGTAAAAATATTTGATTTTGTTAGGTAGTATCCTTCTTCTGGTTATGCCCCACACTCACAAGGTGTGCCGAATATCCCCACACTGTGCACATTTAGTGGGATGGAAGATTCAAATGATGTGGCAAATTTCATTATTATCATGTATTTGTTTTTTAAATTGCCTCAGCCATCTAAACCTTCGGCCACCATCACCCTGATTAGTCACCAGCAATCAATATCATGACAAAACTACAATAAAAATATTATGACTTGCTAAAAGGTGGAACAAGATGGCAGACTAGAGACATCTCCTTAGCAGCCACTGGTGGGGAGACAGGGGAGAGAGGACTCCCTGGCTGAGCTGTCCTGCCCAGGTACATCACTTCAGGAGCACCGTGAAGCAGTAGAGGACTCCAGGAACCAACAATAATGTCAGGAGCAATAGAAGATTGGCACAGAGGCAAATGCCTGGGTGCAGAAAAAGGCCAGCTGGCCCTCCAGTAGAGGACTAGACACAGGACATCCTGTCCTGCATGTTTTTCATGGACTGGGTGGCCACTGGACTTGCCTTGGGAGGGATTAAGTGAACTTGAATAGTGCCTGGTGGCTGGGAACAAATCACAGTGGGATGGAACTCCCATTAGATTGGCTACTAGCAGGGTGCTGCCATTTTGGGAGGACTGCCCAGAAGAAATATTACACAGGGTCCTACTGCATGGCCAATTCTGGTGCACCTACTGAGCTCAGAAACTCATTCTTAAGGTGAATTGAATTAGCTCCTGCACCCCCAAAAGTTGTTTTTGTGCCTAAGGGGCACTGTTTGGAAGGTTAAGGCATGTCGCCTAAGAAATCTGGTGAGAGCTTCAGGACCTCAATCCTGTGGGGACTAAAAGCTAGTGAAACGACCAAACACTGACTAAAGGCAAAATAAAAAATAAGGAAGATTGAGCCAGGTCTCTTCGGCAATGAAGATATTGGTTTCTGACTCTCATCTTAAATAGCAAAATCAGCCGGTGTTTTTGGAGTCTCCTAACATAATAGCACCCCCTCGTGTCCAGCACTATATTGCAATGTATATATGATTTCTCTTTTCTCAAATTTTTCCTACCTTTTTGTTGTTGTTGCTATTGTCGTTGTTGTTTTTTGTTTTGTTTAATTTTGCTTTGTATTTTTAATTTGTTCAATAGCAAAGATTCCTTTCTGCTATGTTTATTCGCCCCTTTTGTGCTTTTTCTTTCTCTCCTTTTTTCACTCTTTTGGTAGAGATTTTTATACTTTTCTCATGGTTTCCACATAAATTTCTCAAAAAACTAAGATATCCCTTTTTTACATTTTATATAATTTTATTTTCAATTTATTTTATCTATTATTATTATTTTCTTTTTTTTCTGATCTGATTTATTCTATTTCATCCTATATTCAATTTATGAGACAGAGCCTCACTCTGAAGTCTTGCCTGGGTGTCACAGTATTATTTTGTAATTTTATAACGAGGTAACTACCACAGACTATTCAATCTATAAAGAATCAATGGAAATGGCACAAAAGGATTTTAAAATTCTGATGGCGAAAACAATGAGTAGAATAGAAGAAAAAGTGGAAAATAATAAAAAAGGAAATCCAAAAATATACCTAAATAATGAATGAAAGAAATGAAGAATTTAGAAAGGATAAAGCAGACCTTAAGAAATTGAAGGAGTCAATCAAGGAACTGTAAGATTCAGTAGGAAGTATCAAAAACAAATTAGACTACAGAGAAGAAAAATCACAGAGCTAGAGGATGAGACTTCTGAGCTAACTCAGGCAGTTAGAGACAGAAGAGAGGAACAGCAGAGCGATTGCTTAGAGAATTATGGGAATTCATGAAGCATTTAAACATATGAATTATTGGTATACCTGAAGGTAAAGAAGAATGACCCAAAAGAATGTAATCCCTACTGGAGGGTATCATAAATAAAAATTCCCCACGCAGGCTTGGAGCCCGTAGCACAGTGGTTATGGAGCCAGCCATATTTACTGAGGCTGGTGGGTTCAAGCTAAATACCTGGGCCAGCTAAATAATAATGACAACTACAACAAAAAATAGCTGGGTATTGTGGCGGGTGTCTAGTCCCACCTACTTGGGAGGCTGAGGCAAGAGGATCTCTTAAGCGCAGGAGTTTGAGGTTGCCCTGTGAGCTGTGAGCCACAGCACTCTACCCAGGGTGACATAGTAAGACTCTGTCTCCAAAGGAAAAAAAATAATTTCCCAAGCATCACAGAAGATTTCAACACACTCCTTTTAGAAGGTTATCTCAACACAAAACATAAACAGAGCATCTCTAAGACACATTGTAATGAGGGGCCCAAAGTCAAAACAAAAGAGAAACTTTGTTTCAAAGCAAATATCCTGCTATAAGCAGCCAGGAGTAAGTGTGACCTGACTGATGCTGGGGAAACATTCCTACATGAACTCTGACTACTAACCTGCTACTGTTTGTATTTCTGCATCTGTTTTGGTTGTTTTCAGGAATATAATGCTTGCTGGAAGGAAAAAAATTACTCATTTATTTCAATTAGTTATTATTTTCAGAAGCTGAGATGTTTTCTGTACTTTTGAATTCACTAAGAAATACACCTGGATACCTGGGTCTGTTGTTGGATCTAGTATTCAGGTTAATTTCATTTCAGTCAGATAGGTACGTATCATACTACAAATTGATTTAATTTTTTTTTTTTTTGTGATATAGCTCTGAATTACTGTTGTTCTTATAAAATGCATTTTTGCCTAATACTTTTATATTTGTTTATGATTTTCTTAAATCCTTATCTAAATTGATAATGCAGTTGTGCTCCTCCAATATGTGTATTTGGAAAAGTCTAAGGCTGTCAGGTAAAAAATCAGATCAAATCAAATCACAATAAAGAATAAGGCTGAAACCATTTCCCTAGAGTAAATTTGTATTGTTCTATATGACTAAAGAGATTACAGGGGTTTATCATGTTTGCAATTTCATTTTATTTAAATGCATGTGGATATATTTGTCTGTTACAGTAAATTTATCTTTATTCTCCTTTCAAAGATAAATTATGTTTTCATCTGAAAGCAGAGATGATGAAAGTGAGTTCATACAGCAAGGCACTCATCCTTCAGCACCATCTATTTAAAATGCGATGCAGGCCAACAATCCTTGCTTTAAAAGTACTCTATGCTGACCTAAGAGACTATTGTTCCCTGATCTCATCTGTGTGTGTCTATGCATGTGAATAGATTTCAGATGTACGAGTCTATGACCAAAATGTTCTCAGAATATAATGCGAGGACACAATTACTCTACTGGTCAATGCCCCAGTCCTTTAGAACAAACCTTTTAGTCTCTACCCATCCACAGACAATTCAATAGCCTTGGAACATTCTCTGGATTATTACCCACAAAGAATAAAATCCATGGTGTCTTGTCCACTTCAATGTGTAAAATGTCATCTTTGCAATCATTAGCTTCATGTCATTGTATGTACTGAATTGATTATACTTCAATCCTTCTCATTTTTTATACCTGCCTTTGTTTTCCTTTTTAAATTTTTTTCAGCTACATTTATTTCATTTTGGACATGAAGTCTGCAGAAATAGAATCTTATACCCACTTTTAAACTGTATAAAGTATATTAAATGAACAACAGAAATTAAAACTTGGGAGAATGAAAATTTGAAAAGTAGGATTCAAGAAGAACCTGGATCAGGGCCGTGAGAGAATCTTAAGTAGTAGCACTTTCTTCAGAATGCTAAAATTAGCAGTTTCCAGTTCCAAGATGTCTTCTCTTTGCGATCTCACTGCACCAAATTTTAAACACTGGGGAGAATCAAACTGCTCGGTCCCAATTAAGTGTTTAATTCTGGATGAAGCAAGGAATTAAGTGTTTAAATAAG
>NW_003852428.1:842192-846003 GCF_000181295.1 Otolemur garnettii | reverse complement strand
AATCTCAAAGGTCCTTTCTAACATCCATGCCCTCCCTGCCCTGACAGAAAACCTAAGGAAACATCTCAATCTAGTTTGGAGTTCTCCTCTTTATAAATGTATTTGTTATGACATTTCCCTTGATCCGTTATGAATAATCATTCTCTAGTTTGTCCGAAATTGTGTCTCCAACACAGACAATGAGTTTATTAGGCATCCATAGTGGAAAAACTTTGAGGAAATCGAAACTGAAGACGATTTTTAGGCCATCCAGAAGCTAGTTTGCAAAATGTATCTAATTTCATTGAGTCAAACTGAACTGGAGTTTGAACACTTACAATAATTGGAGAAGGTAATTTAAAAGTGAGCTAAACATACATCATGAATTTGAGGATGCAAACTAAAGGAAGTCGTGTCCACCAGTAGGATCAATCTGTACGGTGATTCTGTCTACATAGGTTGGTGAGTGTAGCACAGGCTTCCTCATTCTTAATAAGACATTTATGAACTCAGTTTCTCCTAGAGGAAAAACAGAATACTATCTCAGAGAAAGTTATTTTTTAACTATATAAGACTCTTCTATACTTAATAACCTACTAGATTTTTTTTTTTTTTTTTTTGCTGGCTGACTCATGCCTTAAATCCTCCATTAACTTCAGATAATCTTTCTGCATGCTAACCCTCTGCTAGGATATGTTTGTGCCTCTCATACTCCGTTCATTAACTGCCCAAAGCCAAATAAGACTTTAATCGGAATTGTCACACATGTAGATGTTCCCATCACTACACACTATGAATGCAAGTGATACACTGGCTTTTCTATATGCCTGTTATACATTAATATTTATAATTTGGTTTGTGCAATCTATCACTCATTTTTAGATAAGAGCTGAGTTTTAAATGGATGTCATGATGCACCTGGAAAAACTAAATCAATATTATGTCCTAATAGATGAACTAATTTTTACAGGAAGAAAGATTCTAATAATGATGGCATTCTGTGTCTGTGTCAGGAAGTTAAGTTACAGGATTACAAAACAAATTGGGATATATAATTAATATGTCTAATCAATATAGATAATTCAAGTAAGAATGATTTTTCTTTGCAGAATGTTTTTTTCAAAAGGGTGAACTCTATCAGACAGCCTTCTTCACTTAACTACTTGCTGGACCAGTCAATGAACCCCATCAAATTGATTGATGCCTAGGGCACACCGAATGCCTGTGGCAGATCAGATCTCTCTCTGGATAACCATTAACTTCTGCTTCGACAACTTAAATTTTATACTTATAAAAAATTGGGTGTCTTTTGCTCAAAACTAGTTAAGCCATCTACACCTAAAATCATAGCAATGTCACTTAAAGTTATGAAAACAAGTTAAAAGATACATTTGAAATAGAAGAAATTCATTATTTTAATACAAGCTATTTTGCATCATTTTGTAAAGCAATAAATTAAATACAAAGGAAAAATAAGCACAGACCAGATAACTGTGAAAGTTCAGAGATGTAAAAATAGAAACAATTATTATAGCTATATCAATGTACAGCACTTAGAATAGCACACAGTGTTTTTATATTCTCTCTGCAGAGTAAAGGAATTAAACACAGAAATAGTAAATGATGGATCAGGAGTGTGCTTTATGTAGTGATGATAATATCAAATGTCATCAGCCCAATCTGCGTGTGTGAATACATATTCTCTTCATAAAATAATGTGTGTTTTATTGTATAATAAAATACATAAATTCCTGTCTGTAGTCATCTGCATAAACATTTGCACACACAAATATACTCCACACACATGTACTCAGCTACCAGTAATTGTTATTATCCACTTTTGAATTCACTATTTCAAGAAGCCAAACAAATAGGTAAAGGTTTTACTCGAATTTATTCATATATTTACTCCTATTTGGCTTAGTCTTTACAGATAAATGAAAACAAAACAAAACATTTGTCAGTTATCTTTTTAGGATGCACATTTTCAGTTTACAAACTGATGTCTCAGCTTTAAGATTTACTGGTTGTAGGCTCAGTGCCTGTGGCTCCAGTGGCTAAGGCACCAGCCATGTACATCTGAGCTGGCAGGTTTGAATCCAGCCCAGGCCCACCAAAACAACAATGATGGCTGCAACCAAAAAATAGCTAGGCGTTGTGGCGGGTGCCTGTGGTCCCAGCTACTTGGGAGGCTGAGGCAGGAGACTCGCTTGAGCCCAGGAGTTGGAGGTTGCTGTGAGCTGTGATGCCAGGGCACTCTACCCAGAGGGACAGCTTGAGGCTTTGTCTAAAAAAAAAAAAAAAAAAAAAAAAAAAAAAAAAAAGATTTACTGGTAGTAACACAAAGAAGTGAATTGTGTTACCTCTGTTTTACATCTCTGATCACTAATAGTATATTGAAAAGTGAAGAGTAAGATGATTATATCCTAAAGAAAAATAGCTCTTTCTGTTCTTAAGTCACTATTACATCAAATCTTGTACATTTTGATGTAGTTCCTTCTTTTTATTTTTTCTTTTTACCAGGCATTAGCACTTTACCACAAAGAACATGAAAGCACACATTTGAAAAGGTGATAACACTTCTTGTGTCCTAATATCAGCCAGGTTTTAACAAAATATTTTTTCTTTATTTATCCTTAACCTAGACAATCATTGTGTAATACAACCTTCTACTTTGATGATGTCAAAGCAAAATTGCTCCAGACAATATTAAACAGGCAATGAAGATTTTATGCAAGGAGAGAGGCCAGAATTCAGTCTGATCTTCACTCCAATGCAATAAGAAGTGGCAGGATTTTAAGAGCTGAAAGGTGTGATGAGGAAAGATTTTAATCTGTGTTTCCTAATCGGCCTTCGCAAAGCAACAGCAAACTTTCTCTTATCTTTATCCGATCATATCCCTGCTGACATTTGGTTCCTACCCTCCCATAGAAACTAGGAGATAGGAGGGCTGACTGACAACCTTGATATTTACATTTCAGTAAGATGACACTCAGGTACTTGAGGAAGACATATCAGGGTTCAGAAAAAGGATTTATAAGCATTCTTTAAAAATGCTCTAGGAAAAGGGATATCAGAGCTTCCAGACAGGAAGAAGCTTATCTAATGTGTAATCAAGATGAGAGAAACATTATCATGCCTTGTTAATGGAAATATTCTGTTCCTCCAGTGGGTAATATAGGAGTCACTAGCCACAGGTGGCTACTGAGCTCCTGAAACATGGCTATTATAATTCTGTTATTGAATATTTAATTATCTTTAAATTGTGCTAAGTTAATGTGGTTAGTGGCTAAGTATTGGGTAGAACAGGCATAGATCAATACATAGTTAATGCTTAATATCTTGAGCAAAGGTAAAATCTTATTTAAAATGAAAATCAGCTGATATTAAATCATCTGTATTTGTTTTCGGGTTATCTTATACACTTATTTTTGTTCATGTTCTCCATTTTTTGTTTGTTTATTATCCTGTTATACCACTTACGATGAAAATAAAAGTCAAACTTAAACACACATTGACTTGTTCATTTTCAAATATGTGTATTCAATATTTATTCATTTTCCAAATAAATGAAAAAGGGGTCCAGAGCATCAGGGAATTTCTTGAAAGAGAATCGTAAGGGTCCACATTTTGCATTTATGCTCTGGTTACAACATTGTTCCCGATTTAGTGCTTGAGTTACACAGTATTGTGTTTTAAAACCAAGTTTCCCAATTTCCTTTATCTTTTCTCTTATTTGTTGTTTCACCTTTTATTCTGAGTAAGTGATAGGGTTAAATGCCCAGGCCCATAATTATTTTCCTGCTGCTTAATCCACTTTTTTTTTTTTTTT
>NW_003852428.1:814310-841165 GCF_000181295.1 Otolemur garnettii | reverse complement strand
GCCTGCTTTCCATGACATTTCTCCTTTTGTGTTTTCAATTAGGCTTTTCTCTACTCTATCCCAGGGTCCCGAACTTGCCTCCAGTTTTCCAGCCTCCACTTTAATTTTTCATTCCTTAAAAATATTCAATGGGCTTTATTTAAAGTGACTCATTCCTTAAAATCTGTTGGTAGGTTATCAAGGCTTTGCCAACCATCTTTTACTCTCCCCTGCCTCCTCTCTTGAGGTTCTCATTTTATTCTCATACAGTGACTGATCTTTTCTTGAGTAACCTTCCTCATTTGCCCAGTTGGAAATCGACTGATTTTAATTTCACTTTAAGACCCAACTAAACCATTATTTTCTCTATAAAAATATCTCCTTCTTCCCCAAATAAATAAATATGTGCACTAAAATGAATTTTCCTTCTATGCTCATGAAGCATAACCATAATGTCTTACAAGTTTTAAGTGTTTTCATTATTTTGTAATCTTTGTAGCAGAGTGTGAGTTCTTAAGGATTGTGTTTTTTAATATCTCTACATTCATCTAATTAATAAGACTTGCCTCCACTAATATTTATATACATTATATATTTTGAAATGTGTTCATAATTTAGGAAAACATACTATTGAATATTATTCGCTTTTGGCAACAATACGTAATTTCTAACAAAAAGATATTTTTAATACATTTTTACTCAAATTACAAAATAAGATTAAGACTCAAATAGTTGAGTCTTATATAATATAACGTACTTATATTACTACAAATTCTAAATACCATAACTAATTTTGAATTAATATCCTAAATAAATGGTATTTGCTTATTTCAGTTTCTTAGACATACTCGTTTAAACATTAAATTTTCACATTCAATCTAAGTACTCTTTCTAGTAAGCGCTGGCATTTTAGGGGATGGCCTGCCATCTGGTGGAAATTCTAAGTCTTAACACTCTATTAATATAATTTCATGTAGCTTGTTTGTTTATGCTGTTGTAATGAACATGATGATAAACATTCTGTTTGTGCATCAAAATACCGTATTAAATTAATGAGCCTGACGTCTAATAGAAAAAAACAAATATTTTTAAAATGATACAAGTATGTTTCTGCTTGTCATAGCCACCAACTTGTATCACAATGAATTTGATATCGTGAAGATTAAGAAAGCCACGAAAACTTAAATGATAGATAAACAATGCATTGGCGACTGTTTAGCTTTATTTATGATTTTTCTATCCTAACTTATAGGCCAAAATTTGATTTTATTATCATGCCATAAAAATTTTTACATTCATATTAATTTTTTAGTAAGGCTCATATACAAACATTTCAAAACTGGTTATACTCCATATTTCTCAAAAAGGTAAATTATTGAAGATCACTGTGTTGGTTGGTAGAATTCGTGTGTTAGATTCTATAATAGAGTGCTAATCATATCCTCACTTTAATTATTGACATGAGCTCATGGAAATGTATATTTATCTAATGAGGGTATGATTCTTTTTGGATAATTTTTATTTCCAAAATATTAAAATTTAATTTAACCATAATAACATGTTTTCCAAGACATTCTAGACTTGACAGAGATGATTTATGATTCTGAAAATATAACTAAATTGCACAGAGCCCTGAGGAACCCGAAAGCAGAATATGTGAGAGAAATGAGAGTTACATCTAAGATAGGAAGGCTCAAGATTATCGATTAAGTCTGATATTAATAATAATAATGATAAATCACATTACAAAGCAGTTTTCTTATCATGTATTGATGAATCCTCATGACAATCAAATGATACAGGTTCCCTTATTACTTGTATTATAGAAATTACAAACAGGCTTTGAGATACAAAATAACTTCGCCAAGTTCAAACAGCTAGTAGGTGCCACAGATGGAAAATCGAGCCAGACTATTCTAAATTTAAATTTTCTTTATTTTTTTCAGGATTTTAGCTTCTTATGCAGTTGAATCATAATTAACTGGTTCATTTTACTGCACTCCACTTAGTGCATTAAAATTATATTGTCTGCTTTATTATGATTCTAACATACATAGGGAAGTCTGGATAAAAATATATATGCCTAGAAAAAGTAAGTTAAAGCTAAGATTCAGAGCCATTATTATGTTCAGTACTCAAAGAGCCCCGAGCTATGCATCTGAAACTATAGGAAACTCTCCTGCAACTGGACCCGGGTGTAATCCTTATACTGAAATTTGTGATTGTTATCTCCTTTGTATCACCTATGAATCCATTCTGAAACTGAACTTAGTTCTGCCTGTTTTGCTTAATAATATGATGCCTGTTTTCATCTGATATCTTGTTACTGTCAACAATAGGTTTGTGCAAATTAGCAATTATGGTATAGAGATTAAGTTTATTTTTATAGTAATTCATGTGTCAATATGAAATAATTATTCATCTTGTGATTGATGTATTTAGGTTTTTCTTCTAGTTTAGATGCATTAGGATGCGATCTGCTAGAATTTTGTTCATACGTTATTCATGTCTTTTAATACATGTATAATAACTACGTAATACTAATCTCTAAAATGATTGAACCAATTCACTTTCATATCCAGAGTGAAATATTTTTTGTTTTTGTTTTGTGCTATCCTGATGGTTGTTTTACTTTGTTTCTATTTAGTGCTAACATGTTTGACATATTCTCATGAGATTTTAGACTATTTATATAATTTATTTTGGTGCTTTTTTTGTATTATGATATCTATTTTTGTTTTCATTTGTAGGAATTCTGAATTTGGAATGCAAATTTCTTTCCAAGTAAAGTAGGATGTTATGGGGAAAATGAAAACACATATAAAGGCAGCGGACACTGAGGGCAAGGGATGGGCAAGGACGCTTGGAAGGAAAGTAATTCACTGTAGATGATCACCGTGGCAATGACAAAGTAATAAAGTCTTCACCAGAAAATCCATGTGTGTACACGTGTGTGTGTGTGTTCACGTGCATGTATGATTTCAAGATTATAATAAATAACAAGTATCCATGAAGGGCTAGATTGAAAAACAGACTATATTCTATTTCTTTGTTTTTTTTTTTTTTTTTTTGCAGTTTCTGGCCTTAGCTGGTTGGACCTGCCACCTCCAGCATATGGGGCCTGTGCCCTACTCCTTTGAGCCACAGGTGCCGCCTTATTTAATTTATTATTACCCAATGGCACATTCATTTCTGATTTATATCGTTTTGAAAAACCTTGCTTGATGCAGTGAGACCCTGCTGTTTACTGCAGTTTGTGAAATTTTTCTAGCATGGATGAGCTCAGAAACAAATGTACAAAATGGATCACCAACAGCAAATTAGAAGTGAGTCACAAAAGTCAGCTACCTGAAACCTTTTACAACCACAAAATAATAAAAAATAATCTTAGATTGTACTTGGATAATAAGAGATCAGACTTCCTACAAGGACCAAATAAAAAGTATTAACAATCTTACTATTGTTAATAGTTCTGATAGGGTTGTGGTAGAACTTAATACATTTTTGAATTGAAAAAAATTACTTCAAGCAAAGATATTGAAAGCACAACTGAATTTCAAAGTCTGATAATGTCATGATTTCTGCAACTTAATCTAGAAGACGTGTAGAAACAAACAAACAAACAAGAAGGAAATAACCTAAGACATGTATGTAGAAAAATATATGAGTGTATATGGCACATAAAACTGAGTAGAATGAAATTAAAAACTTATCATATCTATAGAGAATTAAACTTCTATTAACAACAGGCATCTGGATGTAAATGCCCATGTATCTCACATCTGTAACAACCCTTTTAGCTAATGATATGTAACCAACAGTAAGTAGATGATTGAAATTTCTCAGCAACTAAGGAAGGCACATTGTCCACTTCAGATACGATATAAACTATAGTGGAAAACTTATCCCAATTTATAAATAAGGACTATAGAGAAGAGTAGATTTAGAATTTTCTCCCAGGGAGAAGATTTGGGCATCTAAAAGGAACATTCCAAACACCACCCTAAGATGACTTTTAGCTTTTCTAGGGTTACAGAATTTCTGTGGACTGTGGACCTTTTTATTCTGCCATTGTGGAGGTATTTATTTCAATTTCACTATCCTGATTGCTCAAATTCTATTTGGTGGATGGGGAGGTACTTTCCCTTCTCATTTCTAGGTCTCTGGATTCGGGGTGGTACGTCATCACTGGATCACCCATTGAGAGAGGGCTTTGCCTGGATGAGGAACAGTAACCTGAAGAGCTGATGAACATATGGGGCGATGGTGGCAGGCACTGATGTTGTTCATGGAATATTTCCAGCTTTTTTCTTTACAGCATCTTGGTAGATGTCTTTGAAGTTTTCATTTTGAAGATGTTTCTGAAGGTTTTTGAGGTTTTATGTGGCTGTGTGCTTTGCTTTGGCCAATGGGATATGAGTAAGAATAATATGGCTCACTTTTACAGAATCTTTAAAAGACACGTCCCATGGCTGTGATGGTCATAGATGCTCATGTCAAGAAGCCTCCATCAGTTCACATCCCTATGAAATTCCTAAATACATTTGTCTAATTGTCTGCACAAGACATGAATATAAAATGTCTATGTGTCTCCATATTTACAAAAATACTTTGAGCTAGTTTTCTACAAAGAGGTAGACCATTACTTCTACAAACAAGTTGACAAACATTAAATTATTTTTATTATTATTATTTTTTGGTCAGGCAAGTAAAATTTTGGTAATTCTTTTTTTAACCACAGAATTACTACGCTTATAATGATTATCAAAGCAACCACGTCTGATTTTACCAGCTTTTGCAATAATTATGCTACACTATCTAATATCCTCGGAATGGAATAGAAGGATATCTGATCATGCGGACTCCTTTACCCATTATTTCTCTGTCATGTTCTTAGTTCTGTATTTTAAATCTGTGTTTCAAACAGTTGCAAATTATTAAGCTTTCTCCATTATATGAACAACTTTTATTGTTATTTATTCCTAAAACTACCTTAGAAATTTATCTAGAATGCCTTTCCTCTTGCCTAAAATACAGGCTTATTGAAAAGTAAGTTTTGCTTTATGGAGGTGCTTGGTATAAATTAGTCTTGATGGTCTTTACATAAAGTGAAATTAAGCCTGAACTAATCTTTTGTAATGTATTCAGGCTACTTCTAATTAGCATCAAAAATAATTATTTGATTTTGTTATTTGAAAGAAAATAAAAAGTGTAAAAATGGTTTGTCTTATCTTCCATAAATTGAAAACTTATTAGTTCATTCCTTATAAAAAGTGAAAGGTGAACACAATTTAGGGGAAATATTTGGAAGAATTGAAGGGTAATTTGTATTTGCTCCTTTCACAAAGCATGTAAGAATACTTTGAATCAAGTGGGGAGATGTGAAATACTTTCTGAAGGTTAGGCCAATCATGTCGAGAAGGACATTTTGATTTAGGAATAAAAGCTGGCTTATTTTTAAATCAAAGATTCAAAGAACTATTTTTTTGCCTATGACCATAAAAAAATGTCCTGGAAGAAGTTTTCCAGGGCCACTTAGTACCACATATTAGGCGGAAATTGTAACTTTTTTTTTTCTTTTTGCAGTAAATTGTATTGTAGGTTATCTTGGTACTTTATATTTATAACTCATCTGCTGATGGTTACAAATGAACCCTTTTACTTCTTGTGTTTTATTTTAACTGACATAAGTTAATTAAATGATTACATGAAATGTGTAGCCAGCAGTTAAGACACAGCACACACACACACCCCCATATTATGCAGATTTACATTTAGGATTCAAAAGAACTTCCGTGTATATTTACTTACCAAACAATTTATAGGAAGAAAGATAATCTTAGTGGTGGAGGGCAAGGGTTAGTGTACAAATAAAAGTTCCATTCTAAGATTGTCTTATTTTTTTCCGCAGAATTAACAGTCAATCGTCATCACTTTGTTCAAGTTTACCTGGTTTGTAATCTCAGGATAAACTCTGAATCTCTTTTTCTATCATCATTTCTAAACTTTAATTTCTAAAAAATATCACCATTTTTTATCAAACTAATACAATAGTTTTGACTTGCCTAGCTGACTCAAGTGTAATTTGGTGTAACAATTATAAAATACAAGACTATAATTCAAATGAAACATTTCATACAGAGAAGGAAGATAAAACTTTGCTATTTTTAATCTGCTAGAAGTTGATATTTTTTCAGTAGATCAATTAACACTCACTTATGAGGCTGAATCACACTTTCTTTTTAATACTGAGTAAAACCTTCTAAGTTAGCAAGTAGTAAATGGGTCTTTTGTTTATGCAAACGTAATGTGAAAATCATAGACCAAAATAGAAATGGAGAAAGTTAGTACATAAGAGGCAAGATGATTAGCTGAATAATGGGAGAATTTGTCTCTGATGTTAGTTGCATTTTTTAAAGATTATTTGTGTTTTTGATAAAAGTTGATTCTAGAAGCAGAGTTAAAAAAATAAATGTTTGCTTCCTTCTCCTCTGTTCAGGCCAATGCCTGTTGTTGGAAAGGGTGGATCACAAACTAAGGAGTGGTTTGAACTAAGGATCAAAGAAACTATCACTGAGAGAAACAGGTTGTGAGAAGGTAGCAGTGAGGAAGTCAGCAGAGGGAGCCACGTAAAAACATTGCTGGTGAGATGTCCATTAAGAATTTCCAGAACCAATACTATCTAATATGCAATATGAAATTTTTAGTTTCTGAATTGCACTTTGCATATGTTGACCAGAAACCTTAATTGAATTGTGTTCAGTGCAATAACGTTGAGTATTTATAGTTACCTCTATCTCCATTTGGCTCCAAATGGCATCATTTAGCACAGGAGAGGGAGTGGCTAGTAAATAGCTGGCTCAGAGACATTTGCAGGACCTTACATTTATTTGTAGTTTGCCAGAAGTATTGGCAGGGTAAACCATACACAAAAGTGAAGGTCAAACTATTGCTCTGGGACCCTACAAAGTGTCTTCTGAACTCTAGAACATTTGGAAAGCTTTGTTAGATAATGAGTGACCTATTTCCAAGCACACATATCTGACCAATGCAAAAACGCTGTAGCCAAACTCTCTCTTTGCTTGTCATTTCTATTGATTTATTTGTTATCATACTTTAAAGGCAAAGTTTTAGAAACAGGTGCTCTCAAATCCTCTTTCCTTCTTCTTTGCCTAGTTCCCTCTTGGCTCACGTTATCGGGCTTCTACTAATTAGCAGCACTTCACTAAAAAAAAGTGCATGGGCTCATTAATAACCTCTATGAGGCTAAATTTGTTGGATACTTTCCAGCCTCACCCTACTTGAATTCTCTTCAGTTTCACCCAAGTTGCCAGTTTTTATAACAACTCACGGGGCTATGAGCCTTAATCTGCTGTGGGAAACGTTCCATGATCCAATTTTTATGTAATGAATCCTATATGCTTTTTTCTTCCCTTATCCTAGTCTGTACTGCTTAATTAATTTCATCTGTTCTTAAGATTTTGCGTTCACTCTATTCACATTGGCTATGGAATTAATTTCTAGTGTGGACTTTCCTTCTGATTCCCAGAGTGAGCAAAAACGACAATATTTCACACTTGATACTGAGCACATTTGTATTTATATTTTATATTGTTCAAGTGAATGATTCCCTAGTGTGCCTGAACTCAGTAAATGGTTCCATTAACCACCTAATCTGTCACGCCATTACTCTGCCATCAGAACAATTACATTTCCCTCTGATGTCATATCTAGTCAATCACTCCACTTCCCTGTTAATATTGCATGTTAAATATTCCTCAATGCATCAGCTTCTCTTAATCAATACGGTCAATTCCTTAACTAAGAAAGTCTGAGCTCTTGCCTCTGTAACTGTACTATCTTCTTAGATAGGGTCCCCGATCACTCCACCACAATGCCAAAGGAATTTTTATACAGACCCAAAGTGTCCTCTAAAGTCTTACGATTCTGTCACTTCCTTAAAGTCTTACGGATCATGTGGCTTTCAGACTTAAAACCCTGCCGCAATTTCCTGTGATGTAAGCCTCAAGTCTAAAATGATTTACCTGGGATGTAAGGCCCTACCTGCCTTTATCAACTTCTCAGCTCTGGCCATTCCAGTCTCAGCGTCCAGAAGGTGGCTGCTGTCACACAGTGTAATTCCATCCTCTCAGATGCACCAGGCTCTTTTCTTTCTGCTTCAGGTCTTTTCTGCCTGCTCTTTCCCATGCCAGGGACACTTGGAATTCAAAGTCCAGTTTAAATGTCATTTTCTCTATTTTAACCAACACATCCTCGCTCTATTTTCATAGTACTTTTTACTTCTCCTTCAAAGAAAATGTCAGAATTGTATTCTCATTTATCTCAATAATTTTGGGTTTTGTCAAGCTCTCTGATTAGACTGTAAGGTTATAAAAGCAGAGGCCATTTCAGGGTTATTGACAACACTAATGCCCTGTAGGGTCATCAGTGCTTTGCAGGTAGTTGACTTAAAATTCACACTTCATTGAGTGTATTAATTTATGAATAACTGAAGAAAATCACAAATGTAAGGCAGATGGTGCGTAACATTTTGAAATTTCTTTTTACTACATATTCATGCTGAAGATAATATTCATAATTTTAATGATAATAATAACATCTAAAATTCATTGCACAGTGATTATGGGTCTGGTAATCTAATAACATTACATATTTCAAATCTTTCAACTTCCGGCCCACTTTATAGCTCAGTTCTTGAAATTTAGGATCAATTTATATTTTCTTTTCTTTTCTTTTTTTTTTTTTTTTTTTTGAGACAGAGCCTCAAGTTGTCCCCCTGGGTAGAGTGCCGTGGCATAGCTCACAGCAATCTCCAACTCCTGGGCCCAAGTGAGTCTCCTGCCTCAGCCTCCCAAGTTGCTGGGACCACAGGTGCCTGCCACAATGCCTGGCTATTTTTTTTATTGCAGCCATCATTGTTGTTTGGCGGGTCCAGGCTGGATTCGAACCCGCCACCTTGGGTGTATGTGGTTGGAGCCTTAGCCACTTGAGCAACAGGCACTGAGCCCAATTTATATTTTCCGTCCCTTTTTGTCTAACTACACCTTCCCCTTCTATAAGGTATTTGTTATTTTTCTCATTACATATCACCTCCCACGTTTGCAAACACAATGTCTAGAAGCTCTATTTTTTTTTCTGTCACATAAAAAATATTATAAAGGATATATTTTTCAATTAATGTCTATAAGTGCTTTTCACAATCCTGTAAATGTAGAGGTTGCTCAATAAATATTAAGATGGTGAAAAGAATGAGATATTATTAAAATAACTAGGATTCAATGAACACTGTTTAATATCCTCAGAAATTTGTGCTTCTGATGAAATAACTAAGAATGTGGCTGTGCTTTGCAACAACAAAGACTTCTAGTAATTTATTTAAAGACATTACTGATTAGCAGTAAGTTTTAATTTGGTATCAGAAATAAAAGAGAAGGGCTAGTGAACAAAATACATGGCTCAGAGTATTTTAATGAAAAACATTCAAATACAGAAAATGTTTGACGTAGATAGGGCTCTCATTTTTAAGCTTATGGGAACGCTTTTACCTGAAAGGCTGAAAATAAGAATGAAGAGGCCATTACTGGGAGGAAGGGTAACAGGGAGTAGGCATAGAGACAGAATGGCTGATGGAGATACAGCCAAATTAAACTATACGATATAGTTAGATAGGGTGACCAATATTTGATAGCAAGACAAAGTGACTATAACCAACAATTAGTCAGGGTATATTTTAAAATAACTAAAAGAGTGGAGTATAAAGAAGTGATTGGCTATCTCAATTACCCTAATTTGATTAATTCACATCCATCACATGTACTGTGTAGATATGTATAACTATTATACTCATAATTCTTTTCCAATGAAGGGGACTTTTGAAATCTTTTGAGAAGGTTCTCTGATGGAACGACTGACAGAATGAAGGCTTCAAAGTCACTTCTCATTTTCATGTCTCAGGGAATCTGTGGTAAAACTCAAGGGACCCCAGTCTGTGCAGTGAGTGAACATTTGGTGGGAGTAAATAATGGCTTTAATGAAGCAACACTAGTGTGTAAAATGTGAAGAGGTTCAACTCTTCCGCTGCCTTTGGTGTAATAAAATGTATAATGTAATTTAAAATGCATTGTTCCCAGAATTAATTGCACGGTAATATTCAGAGCAAAGAAACATGGTACCTTCTTGGAAGTATGAGCTAAGTTATGACTCAGTAAATAGTTTAGATGATTGTGCTCTCTGTTGCATGAATGAAATCATAAAATTTCAACTTTAAATGTAATTGTGGTAAAAATCATTTTGTTAATGTATTCTAGTTGATTGCCTAATGAATTATATTCATTTTACATCAAAATGCATGGTAAGTATAAGAATGTCCTCTAGCTGAAGAATGAGTTTTTCCTTTTTGGCAGAAGGACCACAAACGTGATCAATGGAAAGGCTTTATATTTTTTTCATGGAAGCTGTCTGATTTAGAAGAGCATCATCCCATATTATGTACATTTAGAAACATTTTAAAGAATTCTCAAAATTGACCATTTAGATTCCAGGTTTCTTCAGAAAATCTGTGCCACACTATCCTAAAAGACATACTTTAAAGATTCTTTAAAATATTTTGCACTGAATGAAAATTAACTGCAAGTATTTGCCTATTTTATGCAATATTAATAATAAACCTTCCCAACATGCATAGCTACCAATATAGAAAAGTTAAAACGCATATAATTCTTTAAACTATTTAATGCAGAATTTCTTTTATTCAAGTGTTATTGTGTATAGTGGAAAACAAGCAAGTATGAGCGCACAGATTGGCTAAGAACATCAAAACTTAAACCAATTTTTTTTTAACATTCAAGTACCTGATTCACATAAAAACAAAACTAAACCGTAATCAATTCATGCCATTTAGGATGTTATAGAGCAGGCCATGCCACTTAGAGTACTGCCAAACTGATTTACAAAGTTTTGTCCTCAGTCTCTATGTATTATGTTCTGGATGTTCAAATCAGGAAGTTTAAAATTCTCTTCAGTTCTGATATGGTGTATTAATTTTCTATTGTTCCATAACAAATTGTTATACATTTAGGGGCTTAAATAAATTCTGTGGGTCCGAAGCCCACATGGACTCAACTGGGATATCTGTCAGGGTCTCGCTAGATCAAAAGCAAGGTGTTCTCTCCAGAGATCCTGGGGAAGAATCTACTTTCAGGCTCGTTCAGGTTGTCTGTATAATTCGATTTCTTGCCACTAGAAGACTGGTCTCGGTCTGCGGGTTGACTTTCTGCTGGCAGCTCTCTCAGCTCTTAGATACCATTCCTCAGTTCTGGCGTGCTTTAAAAAAAATGCACTTGGCTAATTAAACATGCAAGTGGGTGTTTATTTAAGACAACTGGAATAGTGGAAGAAGATCATTGCAATATGGCAGAGAGACAGAATTTAACTCTGCTGAAACAAAAGGCAGGAAGATTTTTAGATGTTCATGGAGATCAGGCCGTCTGTATTTGCAAATTATCATTTATTATTAGGCTTTTACTCTCTTACAAAAACATGGGAAAGAGGTATTATCTCCTTGTTCAATGATGGCTTTTTAAAGAATGACCCACATCCTTGATAAAGGCATTTTTAATTTGTAAAAAACTCGTATCTCAATAGGGCAGAAAAAAATATTACATTGGCAAATTTTCTAAAATACAAGATCTAATAAATGGAGGTCAAGGGCCTAGAACCAGAAAGAAATGTTCTAAAGTGGAGTCAAGGTGAGGAAAATATTTCGAATGTTTATTTCAGCCCTTCCATTTTCAAAGCTGGCAATGTTGTTTTAAAATTATTTTTTATTTTTTTTCTTAGTTTTGCTTTATAAACATGTTAGAATACCGTAGCTCATTCTCTGAATCTCTCTGATGCCTCCTCTGCCTACCAACTGCATAAAAATCTGCTTAGGGAGGGCTCATGTGGTCACATTAAGCCCACCTGAATAACCTCTCTTTCCCACATAATGTGAGATGTTTATAAGAATGACACCAGCCATTCCTTCAGACAAAGAGGTTGAGAATCAAGGGTGAGGATCTGAGGAGTCATTCTGAGAATTTCACCAACTGAGACAGCATATAGTTTCTTTATATACATTATAATTTCTAGAAACCACGTTCAATTGCTATTCAGGACCGCACGCTTTGATGAAGAGAGTGAGAGAAGGGCTCCACTCTTTACACTGCGGTTGTTTGTTAACGGGAAGGGAGTCAGGGTGGATACAGTGTGTAGAGTAGGAATCAGAAAGCTGTCTCCATCCCTTTCCTTTTTGTCTTTTCCCCCATCTCCTTGTTTACGGGGCCACATGTTCTTCACATGAGTACATAAAAAATGTTTGAATTAGAACTTGGGTTCTAATTTGTGCTGCTCTCTGAATAACTTCTCAAGGAATCATAAGTAATTTACATTTTTTAATATTATAATTTGAAGCCACCCAATCTGCATTAATTCACAAAGACCCTTTCTCTGGTAGCCATGATATTTTTTCTCTAAGTACAAACAAATTGAAATGGGCAGACTATGTGCATATGTGTACACACACACACACGCACTCTCCTATAGTTATATATGTGTGTATGTGAACCTGTCCATTTAAAAATACGTGGCATAAAAAATAAACAGATACATTCAGAATACAATATTTATTCAACCTGGTGGAGTTGTTTAGCGTGCTCACCTGTTTGTCAAATTAGTTGCCTTTGGAAGTGTGATTTCTATTCAAGTCAAAGTCTACAACAGACACTGTGTGCGTTTCTGAGTAATGAAGGACATTTTGATCAGCATTATCAAGTGTAAATGAGAACAGACAACGTTTGGCAGGACCGTGACTGTAATGATGCACTTTGGGCAGAAGGCTGCAGCATCACATCATGTTGCACATCTCTGGAGACTGCATTTGAGCGAATGAGCAACTAACATTTCACTGTATTCCTACACACTTCAAGCATCTCCATTTTGCTTTTACTTTTTAATCAGTGATTGTTTTGAGATTTATGTGTTCCATCATGAAAATTAGTGACAATAATCATTGAGGTTATAGCACAGGAGAACACATTTTGTTTTTAAAGTACATGTTCTAATTACATAGCATACCTATCGTAAGAACTAGTAAAGTCCTTGGTTCTCATTGGTACAAGTAAATAGTAACACACATGTATCATTGTAAAATATACATTATCAAAAGATTACTTTTCTGAAATATCAGCAGATCTATAGAAAAGATAGCAGCACACAGACTTTCACATAGTGGCTTGTAGCATAATCGCTTCTGAGTGATATTCCTACTGTTTGAAGGAAAAAACTAAAAAAATTGTTTTGTAATGAGGAAACATTTTACATTTTGACCTTGAAACAGTCAGAATCATTTTACCATGTTATAGTACAATGTAAAAGCATATATGACAGCAACACTAATATCTACATACCACTTTCTAAACATTAGAAAAGAAAGTCTAGCTTGGCCCTTCAATGCACCGTGACCTTTACAATTTCAGAGAATCTGTGAATTATAGACCTTTCTTTTTTTTTCTCTTTTAGTATATTTCTCATTAAAATGTAAACTGGTAAATTATAGAGAAGTGTTTAATATTCATGCAGATATATTTTTATGTTTTATGTAGCATATATTTTAGTTAAGTTGATGGTTTGTAAATTAGGTAGAAAAGATGATGAAATATATAGTAAATACTTTATCACAGAAGTCTAGGATTCCTACACTGCTATTTCAGGTAGTATATGTACTAGAGGATAATTGAACAGAGGAATTAAAAGAAAACAGTAACAGCTGAAGGTGCACACCAAGTAGATAAATGTCCAGATTAAACAGTGGCTTAATAATTAGAATTGGCATGACCAAAGAAAGAAGTGGTTGTCCTAACCTCAGGTTGCTTCTATCCTCCCACCCTAAGTATAATCTCTGATTCTTGGTACCAAAGTATGTCTAATATTATACTCAGTTTTTTCCTTTGTTTAGATAAACGTTCAAGGTGTTGTTTCTTTATGGACCATGGCTTAGCGGTGCTGGTGTTCCCGACTTAACTTGCTTATTCAAAAAACCCAGGAAGTCAAGTAAGACTAAATTTTCATCTGAAAATCGGAGCATAATTTCCCCCTAAATTAGTCAGGATTCAGTTTCGAGAGACAAGATAGTAAACTTAAATTGGCTTAAGCAGAAATAAAAAGTGTTGGTTCACAGAAAATAAAAGTTAACAGGAAAGCAAATTTTAAAAAGATTAAGTCTAAGTGCTTAAAAATTGTCATCAGAAATCTCTTTTTCTCCAACTCATAATTTCGCTTCCCTCTGAGTCTGCTTTATTTTCAGGCAGGCTCTCTCCATATAGAGACAAAGTTGCCAAAACAACTCCAGGTTTTCATCCCGTCAATGCCACTAGAATGATATACTTGTTTCTTAATATTTGTATTACCACTCTGGAGACTATACACACTCAGTTTGGGATGTGTACTCATCTTGAATCATTTCTTGAAGAAGGAGAAACTTAATTGCCACAAGTGGCTCAATTTGGACTACACCTGTTAAAGGAGAAGGGATGCCTGGTCTGAAGTACGTGGACCAAGAGTAGACCCAAACGGTACCCCACAGGGAAACTGGCCTAATCCTGGTAAGCAAATAAACACTGAATGCTGGCACATACATTAGGTGGTAACATCAATATACACTGGCTGCAGAAAGTACAACCTATCTTCAAATATTGAGACGATTCTCACTGCTGAGGATGCTGGCTTTGTGCAGCTAGCTTCCCCTCTGTGAACCATGCTGTGTTTTAGAAATAGGGTTTTCACAAACACAAGTGCCTTAATCTTACTGAGTAAACGCAGAAAGGTCTCACAAATGGAGAAGCAATCCTCAAAGACAATATTTTCAATGGACCTATGCTCATTACAGTAGTAAATAAATAAATATGTGGATAGAATAAATTAACTAAAGCCTCAAACATGTAACGCCAGTTGAGAGCAAATATAGAAACTTCAAATTCGAAACCAAGAACCTTCACTTCACATAGTACTTGGCTACTGAAATACCTATTCATATCCATTTTACAAAGTATTCTACAAGGAAGCACAACAATTATAAAACCAATTGGCTTAACCACACTGGAAGTAGCAGAAATAAAAATAAATGCAAGTCTTCTTCTGCCAGAATTATAATTTCTTTTCATCCTGGAGCAGAAAAAGTAGCTTTAATGGCAAGATAGAGATCTTCATATGAGAAATCATCTGCTGGTACAGAAATGGGCCAATATTGACACAGAAGGCCTCCGTGTGGAATGATCAAATACAATTCACTTCCCAGGGTGTATGCATTGGCTCAGACAACATGTGCTGTGAAGAAACAATGAAAGGATAAAGAGAAGTTACAATGTTTCAAATACAATTACCCCAGATTGAAATAATTTTAAACTAAATTAAACAAAATGATAAAAAAAACCCTTTCTCATAAAAAATGAGAAAGTCTCAGCAATACAGAAAGACAAAAAACTGAAAAAATGTTAGTAGTACTTATTTTAATGGCCAGAAGCATTGCTCTTCTTTTCATGATATCAAGCTGTAAATGTAAATAAAATAAACTCAAAAAATGTTTCTTTGTGCTACAAATAAATGCATACATAAAACTTGATTAATAGAAAGATTGACTCTATTAGATTTTTAATTGTGATGGAATTTATGCTTCTTTTGAGTAGCGACTCTCAGGAACAGTCCCTGATGAAGAAGGATAAAGCTCTGGGTTTTCTGCAAATGATGGACTGGCTGATTCTGGGTGAAAATGCCAGTTGATATTTAATATGCTTGTTTAATTACTATGATACTAGTAAGCTTAGCTGAAGCCCAGATTACAAAGCTGCCAACATTTTAATTATTCTGCCATATCCTTTTTCTCCTGTTAAGTTTTGATATTTTTACTGTGTGGATTGGCAGAATTTGTGAGTTTTTTTTTTTTTTTAAATAAGTCAATAAACACATGAGATCTCAGCAAAAACACTGGATAGTACATGAGGTCTTTCAAGAAGATAATGCATTGGTTAAAGAAGATTTGTCCTTGATGAGAGGAAATATGCACCTGTAACAGCAGAGTTAGTAAAAGTTAAAGGGGCGACTTGAGCTGGGTAGTTATTTAAAGGTGTGGGTATATATATATTTTACTATTATTATTATTATTGTATTGTATTATTATTATTTTTAATAAAAGTAAGAGGCAAAAGAAATCCACCAAGCAGCCTGGAAATAGGGAAGTCTTTTTTGATTTAAAAAAATGTTACTGAGGTTTTGGAATTTCCCTTAAACTTAATGATTTTAATTAACATTCAATTAAGAAATAAAGGAAAACAGACACTAAAGGCAAGAAAAACTAAATAAACATTAAAAAATGGTTTAGGAAATGTATTCTCTGAGACAAATTGATGAGTGTAGGTGAAGGGTTGGAAGTTATTAATGGTACTGGTTATGTAACTTTTCTACTAATTTTTTATTGGGGAAATTTATTTTAATTAGACAATTTATTAGTCCGAAAACTGATTTGGAAATGGTTGACGAACAATGATATAGGAGAATACTGCAATTTAAAACTATACTCAGAGACCACTGTTTAGTGGGTGAAACCAATATGCACCATAGCAGGAATTTAGCCTCATAATCAGCAAGGGCAGGAGGGAAAAGCATGCACTAAAATGGATATTATTTAGAAATCTGAATTAAAAAAAAATAAGTGCATGTTTTTGCTTCTCCACTCTTACAACACAGATAAAAAATGTATTTTATTTTTAAAAAATGTGTTCCCATTAAATATAATGAATTAGGAATTTGGGTGAAAACTAGGAATTCTTTTGAGAAAACTGATAGCTGGGAAAAAGTATGTTGCTGGAGTACAGTGGAATAAAATTGGAAATCAAACACCAAAAGAAAATTGAAAAATTCACAAATATGTGCAGATTTGAAAATACTGCTAATGATAAGTCACAGAATAAATCATGAAAGAAATTATAAATAACTTGGATATGATTGAAAATGAAAACAAAACATTCCAGGCTTGATAGGACACAGGTAAATCAGTGTTGTGAGGGAAATTTATAGCCTCAATATGCCTATGTCAAAAAAGAAAGATCTCAAAACAACGACCTAACCTTCCACCAAAAATAGTAAAGGGAAAATAAGAACAAACTAAATCCAAAATAAGCAAGAGAAAGAAAAGTTTAAAGAGTAAATAAATGAAATAAAGAACAGGAAATCAGTAGAGAATATTAATAATCAAAAATAGTGTTTTTTATAAGATCAACAAATTACCAAGTCTTTAAGATAAGATTTCATATGTTATATAATCAGCAATATCTGGTGCCCTAATTTGCTAAATGTCCAATAGAGAACATATATTGAAGTAGCATTGTAAGAATAAAATCAAATAGAAAGTACTTAGTAAATCTCCCCAGATAGGCACATGGCATTTGGATAAAGCTTGGACTTTTTAGATTGGAAATATTTACTTATGGATGGATGTGTTTATTCCTATATATTTTCTTTAGATTCTGTTTTACACTTCTTAATTCTTTTGATAGACACTGCTTAAAAATGTACTAAAAATTTAGATAATATCTAAAATCTGTTTAATTTTTGAAGATTAAGCAGTAAGGACTATATTTAAATATGTTGATTGCCCTGGACTTGTTACCCTTAATTTTAGTAATTTATTGAGGTAATTTTATAGTTAAGTTAAAATAAAAGTGTTATGGAATTTAATCATTTTATACTTTGTCAAATAATCATGATTTTATTTATCATTACCATTACAATTTAGTTCAGAATAAAAAATATTTATATCTCTTTGAAATCTCCCTTCAATTCTTGATTATTTGCAGCCAACAATGATTTTAAACTGAATAGTATCAATTTGTTTATTGATAAAGATTTACAATGCTACAGTTTGAATTATTTGAATAATTTGAGTTGATAGCTAACAATTTTGAAGACGAAAAGTTCATCCATCTTAAATTGTCAACAGAGAATCATTTTACCTTTAACTTTCTAAAATAATATTTATTAGTCCAAAGTGCATCTTTGGAGAAGTCAGTGAAGCATATATATCTCCCAAGAGACAGTGCATCACACAGTGTTGGAGCAAACACACGCAAAAAAACTGACAGTGTATTTACATTTGCCTCAGGGGAACTGGTACTGCTGAATTTTGTGACAAAGTCTAATACTTTGAGGGAAATTTGATCTTTCTGACAGTTCTATTCAGTTATCGCCCTGAAAAGCAGATTTTGCCACTTTTAGAAGTCAAGGCAATTTATCAACAAGAGATAAGGAAACGAGATGGTATTTTCGTATGATATTTAATGCAATGTTAGGCTCTAGAATTTTAAGGGCATGCCAATGTTGTTCCACATAAAAGAGTGTAATTGTTTTTTTTATAGTTGTGCCACTTAGTTATTATGTTCTGGGTTGTTTCATGATTGAGAGGAGTGACAGGAGAAAGAGGAAGAAGCAGAGAATGAGAGGAGGAAGTGAGGATGAGAGAGAGAAAGAAAGAGGGAGAGACATCATTTATAATCACTTAAAATATTAGTGAAACTACTTTTATATTTAGGCTATTGGCCATATCTTAAAAATGTAACATCGATTTTTAACATATTTCAATTTTCTTCTTATGTTGTAAAATTTATAAATAACAAAATACTTATTTTCCATATAATTTTGGATGGCATACATACGTATTAACAATACTAAAACAATATGTCACTTTGGCAGTGTAGAATTTCTGTTTTTTTATTTTTTTTCGTTGATACTTTGTCACCCTCGTTAGAGTGCCATGGCATTGTAGCTCACAGGGACCTCAAACTCTAGGGCTCCAACAGCTCTCCTGCCTCAGCCTCCTTAGTAGCTGGGACTACAGGCCCCGGTCACAATTGGCTATTTTTTTTTGTTTAGCAAGCCTGGGCTGGGTTCCAACCCATTATCCCTGGAGCATGTGGCTGGAGCCCTAACCATTGAGTACTGGCGCCCCCTAGTATTTCTAAAGTATAGATACATAATTTATTAAGTGCTCATTACTTTTTATTAATAATTGGGCATTTCTTGTTTTTCTGCTTTTATAGAAGGAGAGTACGATTTTGTGGGAGATCTCCTATGGAAGAAAAGGATTTCAAATTTAAATATCATGTTTTTCTACATTCCAGGTATTTAGGGAAGGGCAGAGTGACTAAGACGGTGTTTCCGGAGCTCGTGAAAATAAAATGAAAGGCGTGGCAAAGCTTAACAATGTGGCAAAACACGGCCACAGGACATGGCTCAACATAAAATTAAAATTGTATTCAGAAATAATACATAGAATATATTGAAATAAGACTTTTTTTTTCCCTGTGGCACTAGACTAAATTAATTTCTCAAAGAGATTGTTGCCTGAAAGAACAGTCTTGCTAATGGAAAGGATAATATCGCCAATTATTTCCCTAGGAGTTAGGTGCTGTTTGAACACATCATCATAATTATTATTACATGTCATAGCTTCTGCCAAAGAAGGTGGTATAAACTAATGCAAAACATTTTATTCCAAGACTCAGATGACTTTTGTCAGATAATTTACTCTTTTATTAATTTATTTTTAGTTAGGTTTTATTAAAGTATGATTATCATGTAATCATACTAATCAACTTTTGACATTCAATTTAATACACTTATAAAATGTTTACAATTATTTCACTATGACCACAATCATGGTTTGAAACATTTTTATCACCTAAAGAGTTTCCTCAGGGCTCTTGGTAATAAGTCTTCTTTCTATACCCTCTGGCTATTGAAAATCAATAAACTGCTTCCTAACATTACATTCGATAAAATTATATCATATGTGATCTTTGGAGACCAACTTCTTTCACATACCCGTAATTCACATAATTGTCCATGTTATTGTGTATATACAAAGTCAATTTTTAGTATTAGTTTGGATTTCATGAAATGCATGTATAATAACTTCTTTATAAAAATTTTAGATGATTCAATGAAAAACTGCTATAAAAGGATGAGGTCTTGCCTTTAGGGTAAGCGTGTTTGATTTACTTTGGTAATTGCTTTGAAGTGAATTTGCTGATTTCATAGTAATCATAGAGTTAACTTTTTAGGAAACTGTAAAGTTGTTTTTGAAAATGGCTAGTTCATTACAATGCAAAGGAGTTCCTCACCAATATTTAGGAAGTCATTATTTTAAAATTCAGACATTCTGATAAGGCTGTAAGGGTATCTCATAATGGTTGCAATTTGCATTTTCTAGTAATAAGATTCAGGACCTTGCTCTGTGCTTAAGTATCATCCAAATATCTGATTGGATGAAGTATATCTTTAAACACTTTGGCAAATTTTATCAAATTATTTTTTATAAAATATATTGCAAAAGGTCTTTATATATTCCAGACACATATCCATAATCAAGCATATGTTTTTCACATGTTTTATTCCAGTCTTTCACTATTTAGTCCCAGGCTAGCTATAGCTGTTTTGCAGTATCCCTTTATCAAGATAAGAAGATTATCTTCTATTGCTAATTTGCTGAGATTTTTCTAATCATAAATCAGTGTAGAGTTTTATAAAATTCATGAAACTGTAATGATGTTAAAAATTGGAAATAGAGAAGGAATCATGTCTTTATTATCATATAAACTGTAGCCCAAATAGTAGATGAAGGAAAAATCTCTCTATAAAATTATCTGTCAGTAAATAAAAATGATCTCTAACATTTTTAGAGAATATCATTCATAAAGAGTTAGAATATAATAATATTGCAAACCACAATTAATAAGTACAAAAAAACCTTTTATTTAACTTTCTAATTCCTCTCTCACTTTCTTTTGTGCTGCACATTAGAGTTTCTGACTTACATCATTTTCCTTTTCTCTGAAGACCTTATTTTGACATTTCTTGCAAGGCAGGTCTACTGATGTTAAATTCTCTCTCAATTTTTAGTTGTCTGAGAGAATATTTCTCCTTTACTTTTGAAGAATAATTTTACCGGTTATAGAATTCTAAGTTGGTGATTTTTTAAAATTCTCTTAGTACTTTACATATTTCACTTCACTCTTTTCTTGCCTGTACAATTTCTGAAAAAAATATTCTGGTGTAATTCTTGTTCTTTTGTAAATTGTTTTGTTTTGTTTTATCCCCTCCAGGCCCTTTGAAATGGTAAGTCTTAAGCTAGCCCACACTGATCCTCTGGCAATCCATCAATTACAGTTTAAGGTACCCATACCAATACTGGATCCCAATGTAAGCTCTGCTCCTGCACTTCTGTTGCCATCAGCTGTGATTGCCTCTCTGTCTCTCCAATTCGCAGGGCAACAGCTTGTTCTGTTACCTTAATTATCTCATGGATTTAAGTATTGTTAATTTTTAGTTTGTTCAGCTTTGTTGTTAATGTGAAAATGAAAATGAAAATCTCTTGGCTCTTTAAATATCAGAGGCAAAATTGGACATATATGTAAATACAGGACTATAGAACTCTGGAAGACCACATAGGATTAAAGCCAGTGGCCATGAATTTGTCAATGAGTTTTTACAAAGAACATAAAAAGCATGATCCATAATAGACAAAGATTGATGTTAGAGTCTATCAAAATTAAAAATTTCCATCGTTAAGAGAATGAAAACACAAACCACTGACTATCAGTGATTATTTACAAAAGACACACCTGATATGGAGTTTGTACCTAAAATGAAAAATCGATTCTTAAAACTCAATGATATAGAAGCAAATGACCTAATAAAAAGGTAGACATCTGATTAGCTACTTCACCAAAAAAGAAAAAAAAATACACAAATGGCAAAATAGAATGAAAATGTGGTCATTATAATGTCATTAGGAAATTGTAGATTAAAACAAACAAAAAAAAACCCATTAAATATCCATGAGAATGGCTAAATTCAAAACTATGGCAGCATCCAATGTGAGGCAGTGTAGCAAAATTAATTTATTCCTGGTGAAAATTAAAAATGATACAGCGATTTTTAAAGACAGAGTGGCAGTTTCTTACAAAGTAAACATAATCCTACCATATACTCTGGCAACTGTGCTTCTATTTGCCTCCCCCCCACAAAAGTTGAAAACTTACCTCCACACAAATGTGCATGGATGTTTTATAGTAGGTTTATTCATAATTGGGGGGGAGGAAGGATAAAGACAGGAGCACTGAGGATTTTTAGGGCAGTTGAAGTTGTTTAGTATGATAGTTAATAGTGCATCTATGACATTAGGCATTTAGCAAATCCATAGAATTGTCCAGCACAAAGAGGAAACTTTAATGGTAACTATGAGCTTTAGTTAATAATAGTGTACCCATATTGGCTCATCAATTGCAACAAATGTACTCTGTTGACTCATATAATAGGTTATATGAGATGAGGGTTGTATACCGGAACTTTCTGTATCTGAGTTCAATTAGTAAACTCAGATTAATTTAAGTTAATTTAAAGAAAAAAAAATCCTGGACCACCTATATTGAGAAGGCGCTTCTTACCATGTTCTTTTTCCTTGGATCTAACCTACCCTGGGTGAGTTTAGGGTACTGACAAACTCCTGAATGTGTATGAAAATTTTCTACCCTTGTAATGTATAATTTTCTGAGATTTTCTCTGGGGAATGGTGTCATAACTCACCGCAGCCTAAAACTCCTGGGCTCAAGAGATCATATTGCTTTGGCCTCTCAAGTAGCTGGAACTATCGTTGCCCACCACAATGTCCACCTATTTTTTGTGAGATTCCTACTAGTCACTGGACCTCAAGGTTTTAAATCTTATGCATTTAAAAAGTGTAAGTGTTAATTCTGAAGTTATTTTCTTAAATTTTCATACCATTTTCTTAAGTAAATTTACTCATACATGTAAAACTTTATTTCCAGATAATTCATTTTTCAAATCTTTGACACCATAATTCAGTTCTGAAAATTTCTCCCAAACATTGTGTATCTATATCCTAAAATCTTATAACCAAAATTTTTTCACTCATGCATTTATTTTTTTTTTAATAACATGATTGTCAGTTTACATGGCATTGTTGTTTTTTTCAATATACAAATTTTTGTTGTTGTTTTCCTCAGTTCAGAAAGAGGACCTTTCCCATTTGGTTTTGTTGGATACATTTCCACTTAGACCTCAGCATTCATGTCTTGAAGAACCCTGGCAGCAGCATCAGTTTGATTAAACTAATAATTTAGTTACGCCAGTTGGATGCACAAAAATCTTGACTTCACATTTGCTGTGACTATACTGCAATGAAGATAGATAGTTCAAACTATTTTGATTAAAAGTTCCAATCAGAGTTGCATAATGGTTTGGCCACTGTGAATGTGAAATAGTCTAAATGAATTATGGCACATGAACTTAATCAACTTCATCTTGTTTATATCCAGGCTCCTCTCCAACTCATCAAGGTCATTTTGAATTTTAATCCAGCTTTTAAATGTGCTAATTGTCCTACGAAATTGGTGCCATCAGCAAATTTACTAAAGATACACTCTGGTTCATCACCCCAATCATTAATTTAAAAAATGTTTAATAGTAGCAGACTAAGTAATGACCCCTGCAAAAATACACTTAACACTTAAAATTTCCAAAGATGATATTATGTCATAAATTTCCTGACAAGTTGATGTTTTCAATTGGCTGAATAATTGATTTTTTAAAATGTATTAAAATATCAAGTTGTGTTTATGTACGTGTAAATGCTAGCTTCCGACATTTTGACCTTAAAAGTTGACAGAGAGAATGTGTCTGTATTATTTCTTGCTAATATTTTGACATAATATCACTTACATTTGAAGTGCCTGAATTTAAAGTATGCCACTCGTTATGACTCCTTCTTTCTGTCTTATGTGGACACATTTTTACAGTAACCTGTGTTCCTTGAAAAGTTTGGCGGTTTGTGCTTCCCCCACTGTGCCTGGTTCAATGTTTTCAATGGCCCATTATCCTGACCCTTCAAAGTCTTATGATTTTCTTCCCAGCCTTCCCTAGACAAACGCATGGTCAGACCTCAGAACTTGTCTTTAGAAAAGTAATGTAAAATTTCAAAAATATGGATTTAAAGTCATATTACCACCGTCACCATGAGTTATTGTTCTACCTTTCTGATTGAAATACCCCTCCTCAATAATGATATTGACCTAATTTCATTATGGAATCCATTGACTGTGCCATCTTTCCAAATTCACATTTGTCTTTGGTGTGATCTTTCTTCTTTGCTCAACCTGGAATTTATAAAATGGCAGGTCCACTCGCCAGCAAACTTCACTTACCTGTTTTGTGTATTTGACGGACTGTATTAGTTCCTTACATCTGCCTTAACAAAATGATACAAACTGGGTGGCTTAAATCAACACAAATATTTTTTTTTTTCGCATTTCAGGAGAACTCTCGAGTCTGCCATGGGGATGTTAGCAGGTCCTGCTGCCTTTGAAGGCTTCAAGAGGAACCCTTCTTCTCCTCTTCCTAGTTGTGGGAATTGATGACAACGCTTAGCATTACTTGGACTGCAGCTGCTGCATCCTTCTTTACATGACCAGGTTCCTTCCATGTGGGTCTCTTTGTCCAACTTCCCCGTTCTTATCAGAACACCAGTCATCTTATTTAAATCCCACTCTGATCCAGTATGACCTCATCTTCACTAGATTATCTCTGCAAGATCCGACTTCAGAAACACAGGCTGAGGTTCTGCGTGGGCATGAATTTGGAGGGCATAGGGCACTGCTCCCACAGTACACTAACATTGCTCCCATCCTTGTTGGATACAGTAATATTCATATTGCATTTTTAACTGAATTTCTAAGTATATTTGAAAAATACCCATAATTATGTGAACTTACCACTTAGAAATAAAGACAATAAATCACAAATGACTTCTTACTATTGTCCAAAATTCTTCCTATTATTCCTTTGAGATCCAGTTCTTATTCTTAGCAGGTGAGTTTGCTTTTGCTCTGTTTTCTGTTTCCTAAAACTTAATATTTTAAGAAAGGAGATGAGAATCTACATATTTTTTCCCAGCACATTTACCCTCTTAGTCCTGGTGTTCACAGCGTGTCTTTGGTAAAGATGTGCTGTGTGTGCACTGACAGGCCTTTCTCTTTTGAAGTCCTGAACTTAACTTCTGCTGATGCCCTTTCATTCCACTGACTTCCACCTACTCCAGAACGAGCCTCCTAAAATAGTTTCCCTTTTCATTTGACACAGCATTTTCTTCTATTCTTGCTATTTTTATTAGCATTCACACAAATTTTGAGCACTCACAATTAAAAAAAAAATCTCTTTAACCACACATCCCTACAACTACTGACTCATGCTATGGTTCTCAACGTATTTTATCCAAATTTCTATTGCATCTTGCCACATCTAGGGTACCATCACCTCCACTACAGTTATTTTACTTATTTTATGTCCAGGAACTCTACTTTGTCAAATTCTTAAGGAACCTGTCTATCTTCATCTTATGGGAGATGTTAACACTAGTCAAACTGATTGATCATATTTCATTTTCCTTAATTATTTTTGGTATTATTTAATTGGCTAAGAGTAATCCCCAGTCTTTCAAAAAGACGTACTATCTCAATATCCTAAAGTTCCATTCAGATAACTTCAAAATATATACATGTCGACACATACACATACGTTCAAGCACATATATATAATAAGACCCAATAATAGTTTAAAATATTTATGAAAAATAATTTGTCAAAACAATGCACATTATTATAAGCACAAAACTGTACACATGACACAATGGCAAAAGCAGTTAATGTTTTCCTATAGAATTTGCATAGTCTTTAGCAAAGTAGAATTACTCACATTTTTACTCTATACTATATTAATAAATAGTATATTTTTGATGAAATGGTTTAACTTATTCCTGAAATACAAAAAATTCAAAAATATTTCTTCATTCCTACTTAATTGTGAAAACTTAATACAAAAAAGGATTCTAGAAATTTATTCACTTTTTAAGATATATTTTAAGTATTTTACAGGTATTTATGAAAGGGTTATATAATTGCAGATACAATATATATTAAAATAAAAACATAAGTACGTGTATGCCGATGAGTTTGAAATGTTACCAATCATCTTAAAATACAGAATATTAAAATCAACTCAAGAAGAAAAGCTCTATTTCTCTACATTTAATGGACAACATTTGCATCAAATGTCAATTTCTATACATTTAAATTGACAACATTTTTTTCCTTTCATCCAAAAGGAAAAACCAAAAAATACCCCAAAAAACAAACAAAAGAACCCCCAAATGTAAAGCAAGCCTGGTGATTTTATAGGTAGATATATTTCAAGTCTTCAGGGAGGAAATAACTCAAATCTCATGAAAACTTTTTACACAGGAGAATGCAATATCTTGGCTAATAATTTGGGGATAGTAACCAGCTATGACATATATCTAATATGAAGCCCAAGAGATGAGAACATGGAGTAATTGCCAAACCTGGAGACAGGGAGAATTGAGTGGAAGGAGTCATTCATCTCTCCTCTGCTAGAGGAATATACCCAGATCTCACTGCCACTCTGTGACCAAGGTTGTCCTTTAGGGCACAGAATGGCATTTCCATCACTGCTGGAAAAAAAATCCCATTTATCAAAATTAAACATACACACACAGACACAAACTTGGAAAAAGTAGAAATTCATACATGTCTTCTTAATTATGTGTGTGCATGTGTGTATGCTTATTAATGTATAGGAGGATATTATTATTCAACAGGATTTCCTATGGAATTTAACTGCTTTTTGTTTCACTTTTCTTTCTTTCTTTCTTTCTTTCTTTCTTTCTTTCTTTCTTT
>NW_003852428.1:786290-814290 GCF_000181295.1 Otolemur garnettii | reverse complement strand
TTTTTTTTTTTTTTTTTCTTGGTGCTAAATTACAAAAAATGAGCTAGTCTGGGAGTGGTAAATCTCACCTTTTCCGTGACACACAGCTTAGTATGGATTTAAAATATTTCTGTATATCAGTTGCATATTTGAAGACTGGCCCCTCACCTTCACCCCAGTCATCGCAAAGAGTAACAAGGAAAAAGTTGTCTGAGGCTGGAAACCAAAGAAATGTCAAAGTAAATGACGCACAGTGAGAAACAGGAGTAGTGTCAGAGTTGATGGCAGTAATGAAAAGGTCAAGAGCGCACACAGCTTTGTAGGAATAATTCTGGACTTTACTCTGAATATGACAGAAGCCGTCAGATGAATCCCAACTAAGGGTGACCACATCTGACATAATGAGAAATGATCCTTTCATAGTTACTGGGTTCAAAAATATAGTTAGATAGATACCTAGAATGAATAATAGTTGATAGCACAGCAAAGCGACTATATACATTACGTTATGGTGTGCGTTAAAACAATTAAGAGTGGAATTAAAATGTTCCTAAAGCAAAGAAAAATAATTTATCAAAGATAAATGCTTGAGATTATGAGTAATTTTTCTGATTGGATTATTACATATCATTTGCCTGTAACAAAGCATGACATGTAACTTACACATGTATACATCTATTATGTACCCATAATAATTTTAAAAGTTAAAAATATTTTAAAAGATCCCTCTGGGTAATAGACACTAGACTCTTGGAGTAGAACAAAAGTAGAAGCTGGAGATTAGGTGCCACTGACTATGTCATTATTCTCTTAACGACGGCTTAAACCAGAGTGGTCACCATAGGTGCAGTGAACAGTGGTCAGAGTTGCTCACAGGTGATAAGAAGTTAGAAATATCAAATCACTTAGTGACAGATTTACGGTTGACCTTTGAACAGCACTAGCATTAGCAGCACAGACTCAAGCTATTGAAAATCTGCATATAACTTTCAGTTCCCCTAAAACTTAAAACTTTATAACCAACTGTTGACTGGAAATCGTCTGTAACACAAATGATTGATTAACAGTATTTCATACGTCATACAATATATACTACATACTGTATTCGTACCACAAAGCAGACCAGAAAAAAGAGAATGTTATTCAGAAAATCATAAGGGGACTCACAGGGACCAAAGGACAGATGAGCAGAGGGCACGGACAAGCATGGTGGACCAAGGGCACAGCACAGACAGCTGTAGCAATGTGGCGGTGACCATCCAAGAGTGGTTGCAGGAGCCGTGAGATCAGCGGGCTTTGGCCAAGTGGACAAAAGTCTTGCAGCAGGGTGGCACAAATATTCCATAGAAAAGCAGGTTTAGCTCAGCTCTTGTCCCTCTGCACTAGCTGGTTTTCTGGGAGGCAAATGGGCCGTGGTCTTCGGAGTGGTCTCATATATCACTCAGCATAGAGACAGCCCGAGGACTCAGGGTCTCAATGGGGTCTGTATCTGTGTGTCTAGTGCTACCAGTGCTCAGTCTTGGAGGGATGCTCTTACAGTGTGGAAGGCATATTGAGTCACCTCTCCTGTGGCAGAGCACATTCAGGATCTTCACCATAATGCTGATGTTAAAACTCTGCACTGAGGTTCGCGAGGCAAATGAGCTGACCATTAAACTTGAATCCTTTGTAGAATTCCATCCTCAAGACTTCTGGCACTGAAGAAATTTCTTGAATTGTTTGCCCGTGGGGGATCCTGTCCAGGGCCACAGAGGACACAAGCACCAAGACAGCCCTTGCCTGGGCACGTTTTAGATAGTCACTCCTTTAACACAATTCACTTCCTGCTGAAGGGCAAACCCCTGCAGGTCTCTGCCAGTGGCCCCCTGAAAGCGCCAGTGGACCTCTCCATCCTGTGGCAGGTGTAGGCCTTTGCCTGCCACGCCAGAAGCCAGCACTCCATGCAGGGCTCTTTGCAGGGCCAAGGCCCACTAACTAGACCCTTGTCCTCCTGGGTGAGAGCTGGGTCTGAGGAAAGACAGTGTCCAAGGTGTCAAAATTGGCCTTTTCATCAGCAGCACTAGGATGGGTGCAGTGGGGCCCAGGGCCCAAGTGTTCACCACAGCAATGAAGGCAGTGAAAGCAGATTTCATGGGCAAAGGGCTGGGTTTCACGTGTTTTTTAGGTCATGGAGAAAAGGAAGCATCTTTTCCTATTTTCTCTCAGAAAACACCCAACCTGAACCTGAGATATGGTCAGAAATATACAAGAGGCCAACTTCAGGCCTCTGTGGGACAGTGGGCCTCAGGAACCTTGTCTGATCTTGGGCCATCTGGGCTCCAGCCTTCTCCAGAGCATGAGCATGGTGGGAGTACTAGGGGCAGAAAGAGAGAAGGAGAAAGAGCATGGGTAGACCTTAAGTCCAGGGAGCCGAGCCTTCAGTTCGATGTGACCTTGACCTTAATTAAGTCTGATGAGCTGAGCCATTGGTACAATGTGACCTTCATCAGACACCTGGGTAACTCAAAATGGCTTTTGCCGCCCAGTGGGGTATACCCTAAGAACATGGCAAGACCTGATATTCTCTGCCTCAGAGACACGTGGAAAGGAGATGGTGGGGACTCAGCATACATTTGTTCTAGATTTCCCAGCCAGACTTGTCATTTGAGGACTTCAGAGCATCTGCCTCCAGAGAAGTAGTCTTGCTACCTGGTGCCCATGGCCTTTGACCTGCAGTGATGCCAGGATGTCTCATTGCAACCGGGACTTTCCCCTGTAGATGCTGGTGTGGGATGCCCCTGCCCCCTTCCACAATCTGCTCCTCCCTGACCCTGGATGAGCACTAGACAGAGTGAGCTCAGGAATGTTTGAGTCAGAGCCTCCACTTCTCAAGTTCTACAGGACAGAAAGTGACAAGAGCAAGGGTCCCTCAAACAGTTTTAGAGACCCTCGTTGGGGACATTGAAAGCCTTCCCTGGGGAGGGCTCCATTTGCAGAGAGACTTGATTTCCATCTTCCAGGACAGATAGATGGTCTCATGTTTGGAAAGCCAATACCAGGGCCGGGGTCCCCATGAGGTACAGGGTCCTGGCTGTGGGATGGCCCCATCTCACATTCTGCTGCTTTCTGAGCTCTTGGCCCTAAAGCAACCTCTAGAGCAGTGGCTGGTGACCTGGCTGCAGGTGCCACTGTTGCCGCCCTTAGGCCACTGCCTATCCAGGCATGTTAGGTCCCACAGTTCTGAGTCTGTTGTGTCTAGCTGAGGTGGCAATCACTGGGTTGACACTTGTCACCTTATATTCTGCCCTGTACTCAACTGTCACACATACTGTACCATACTCAATAGCCCTGTGCTGACTCCATCTGGCCTCCAAACCACATAGTTCTAGAAGATTCTCTGAGTCCTTTTTCTTTCTGCTGGGCCACAGGGCCACTTACTGTGCAGGTAATGCTGTCACTGTCAAAGCTTTACAACATTAGTGATACTTGTTTGTGTCCCATGGGGAAATCTTCAAAGCTATTTCTTCCTCTGAATTTTCCTCAGAATAACTCTTGAGTATTTGAGGGAGGATCTTGCTTAGTTTTTTGCCTTATAGAACACTCTAAATTTTTTTTTTATTATTCTTTAAATTAAGGGAAATGTCCGTAGTAGTAATTGCCTCCAAATTAAAATGTCACCAATTGCAAGCTCTGTGACTAGTGAATTCATGTACTCTGATATGGAACTTTGAATCAATACATCGTGGGTTCAAAAAAATCAGAAGGGAGTAAATATGTGCCTGATGTTTTTCCAAATGTTTTGGGTGAAGTTAAAATTTGTCAGTTTTCTAGGTGACAAATGAAGGAGGTCACTGAGAACTTCTGTAGTCAATAGAAGGCGTGGAAGGAATCACTACCATTAACAGTTGGGAAAATTAACAAATCCAGCAAAGAATTCTGACAAGTATTAACTGGGGAAATAGGTTAAAAATTAGAGAAGGAAATGTTGTTTCCAAAATTAAGGAAAAAGTAATTGTGTGAGCAAGATAAAGTGATCAACTGTTTCAAGTACTGGCAACAGGTCAAGTATGATGTGGTCGTAGACTGGATCCACGGTTTCGTCAGGAGTGTGTCTGTCAGCTTAAATTCATGAGAACTACTCACCACTACCTTTTCACAGATCATAAATTCATGCTTATATTTTGGAGACGTTAATAAATTAGTAAAATTGTTCACGAGGAGTCTTCCTATGGTTTTCTCCAAGGTTCAGAAAAATCTAACTTTACCTTTGAACATTTTTTTAAATAGACTTAAATTTTCTTGAGCCCTAGTTTGTAATGCACTTATTGATACATATGTTAGGTTTAATATTTAGCTGCAAACAAGTGATCTTAATATGTTATAATGTTAGATAAAATATAATTGCATGTAATCTGATTATGTAATTCCATTTTAGTTGATTTATAACAAACTTTTATTTGGAAGAATTGAGGAAATAACAAGATAAAGAAATAGACCGAGATTGAAATCAACAATAACTAAACCTTAATACAATTAATGGGGTATTATTTAATCTTTACCCTTACTGTGCCACATAGGACAGAAAATTATTTTATAATGATGGATTAGTGTATTTGGAGCCAAATATTTAAATGTTGACAATTGTTAAATCAATTAATAATTAAGATCATTTGAAGATAAATTGTGTCATTTGTATACCAATAGTTGTCATGTAAAAAACCATAAACAAACTCTAATGTTTAAGTTATATCAAATATGATTCTGTACACTGACTTGTACTTAGCATATGAGTAAGACTATTCATCTATAAAAGAATATGTGGTGATTACAGATTTATTTTCCCCATTAATTTTCAGGTCAGAATACAGTAAATATATTTAGTCCCACACTATGCTAAAACTGAGATAGCTGGGGGAATTATGCATTTTACTTACAATGGCATTAAAAAAAGACTAGCTTTCTTATTATTTTACTAAACAGGTCTTGACCTAACTGCTACCTCACCAGCTACATATATATGCAACTGACTTGTTTTACATTTAATTATACTCATGGGAATATATTAGTGACTCCAACTTTAATAAGAATGTTCTAATCCCCAGAAGGTGATATTTTTCCTGCTTTTTTTTTTTTTTTGCTTCCTTAATTATATTCAACATACATAAGCTGATTAAGGAAGTACAGTGTCTTATACACTAGTGCTAAAGCCTACCATTGTAAAGAAAATCATAGTATATTTTATTTCAATAAGTAAATTTTCATACATATTCAGAAACATAAATACACAAATACATACAACACAAGTGAGTATGTTTTTCCAACTGAGATGTCTGGTTTGATAAACTTTACCTGTGTTGATTTCTTTCCTTATGATTCAGATATATAAAGAGGTATGTTTCTATATCAACATGATTTTGTCCATACAATCTGAGGAAAACCAACATAAACAGCACACACATAAATGATTTGACATATTCGCTTTCTTCTGGGCTCATAAGAACGTATTTTATTGACCTACCAGTTGCTATTTATATCATATTTGTGTGTGTGTCTCTATATGGGCATACACACACAGACACACAACTGAGAAATCTTGAAGAAGTCATTTAACTCTACAAAATTTATCTCTCTGAAAAAAAATAGAATAACAAAATATGTTCTACTAATACAGATGTTTTACTGATACTAACATAAAAAAGTGAACACTTTCTATTAAACATAAAAGACTAAAATTAAATATTTTTATAGTACACAAATATAATTCTTATGAGGTAGTATTAAAGAAACTCCCAAATTTTAAGTTACAGAATGATGTATGTGATATATGAAAATTAACTTTTTAAAAAACTTACATTAATAAAATGAGGGAAAGTATGTGCAGAAATTTGGGGATTTAGGTCATTCGTGAAAGCTAACAATAGTAATATATGTTTTCTCAGATCCCTAATTACAAGTTACTTTTGTATCTTCAAGAGAGAGAAAGAAAAATTAAAATTAGAAGAAATATGTGTATATACATTTTTTCTGAATGACTAGTCCTGGGTGAGATGAAGATAAATAATGAAAGAGGGCACAGTTATTTATAAATTTCCCTATATTGAAACTGTATTGTTTTCTACTGAGGAGGATGTTTGTGAAAAGGAGGAAGTTTGATGAAAGTTCCAAGGTCAATCCAAATGGAATTAAAATTATATCACATTATTTTTAGGGGAAATGATAGGTGTTAGGCTTCCTATGACAGATGAAGAAATTGGCTTTCAGTAAGGAAATTAAAAATTGTCACATTATATTTATTAAATAAATTCTGAATCCAAAGCCCTACCTACGCAATTGTATTGAAGAGAAAGATAATAATTGTACTTACCCTTCTGAATTTAAAAGTTGCACAAAACACATAAGAATAATAATGCATACCACTCAGTAAGGCAGCACATGTCAGCACTAACACAGCTGCAAGACACTGATATACCAAGGTTATGAAACCTTACCTACTTGTTTGTACAGTCCTGTGAACATAATTGTATTTAAGTTCACTAACTTGTCAGACCTTTGTACACAGCTTTGATGGCCATTCCATAAAAAGAGTTCCAAAATTGCTTTGAAGAGTGGACTAGGCACTGGGGTCAGTGCATAGCTTCCCAAGAGGAGTACGTCAAAGGTGTCCATAGTGATATTTAACAATGAGGTATGTAGCTCTCTTTTTAGAATGAGTTCATGAACATATTGTCAGGCCTCATATATGCCATTGAGACAATCCATTTAAAACAAAAATAAAAATGGTTACTAAGATTTTGAGTAAAGCCAATTTCTTGTGTTGAAATGCTTCCATATTGCTGATCTATTATTTTTCATTTTATAAAACTATATATGCTTTCAGGAAGTTTAGATAAAAAATTAAAATATTTCTAAATCTGAGAAGTCATTTGAAAGAATCATAGTAGTAAAGAGTATTCTATTGTATCCTTTGGTAAAGAAAAGTATTCACATTTGGGATTTGCTATATGGACTGTGTGACTTAAAAAATCCACATGAAGACATGTCAAACTTTGGAAATTTTGATGATATTTCTACCTTATAACTGAACATTCCAAAATAATAAGCAATTTCACAAAGTTAGAAACTGATTCCTCTGATGAGAAACATTTTTTTGTTTGTTTGTCACATCTCCCAAAATAAATTGATTAGGGCATTAAAATGGAAGAGTTTCAGATTATTTTTATTCAAACAGCAACATCAAATTCAATTTAATCCCTTATTTTAATATTTTAAGAGATGTAGTTCTAATCCTTTTAAATTAATACATTCAAATTTGTAAGTGCTGGAATACTTCTCTTAGCCATTAAAACTCAAACACAGAAATCTTTTATTTTCCTAAGGTTTTTCTTTACCTTCTAATGTCTAAGAATTTTTTTTTCATTTACCATTGATTAAGGACTCTAAGGTTTTTTTCTTTCTTTTAATATCTTTGTTTTCTGTTAATCAACTTTTTCTCTGAGTTTCAACTAAACTTAAAATATTTCTCCATGGTAGCCAGTTGTAAGATTGCTGCAAATAATGGGAGAGATCGAATTCCCCTCTGGAGCGAAGCAGGCCTGAAGTAGATCCTGCAGTTTGGTTATGGAACATTGCAAAAATCTAGTTTCGAAGGTCTGAAGTGTCTGAAGCATTGTCTGCTAGATAGCACATGTGGCATCTATGCAAATTTTGTTGAGCAGATGTTTGAAAATTAGTGAAATTCTAGTCAGTATGATTATTCAGAAGTTCAGTCTGCTCTTCGTAAATATAACCCAACATAGATGATGCATAGAGCCCCTAGCTGTGTTCCTTATGTGCTGTAATCACATCCAATAACCCTTGGGACAAGACATCTGGACTATATGCTGCATACCAGCTTAAAACTGCCCATTTTTCAAGAAATCTAAAAGAACATAAACACACACACAGAGTTGAGAGAGGCATATCTGATGTAGTAATGTATGTAAAATTATATATATGACTAATAAGCTAGTATAGACATATATATCTCTGTAATATACTTTACCCTGTTTGGTAAAATAATTACACATATCTGTAAATTTAAGTATGATATTAATTCTCTGCTTCATATTATTTCTTGCTAGCATTGCAGAAATCTAAGATATGAAATATATTAGTAAATGTTTGAACTATTCAAAAAACTATTGATAGACTTCATGTTAATTCACTAAATAACCATATGTTTTGTTGATTTTTTTAGAGGCCTGATATTTTTGTTGTTGCGTTTTGTCTTTTCAATGGTTTTTTAAAAATGTGCAAAGCTTCATCTGTTAGCCAGAAACATTAACTACATGTATCACCTAATAGAGGTATTTTGGTAGATATTTACTAGTGTTTACTGATACTATATTCTATTTTTTAACTTGGGCAAGAGCATAGGTAAAAACATCTGTACTTTTCAGAACTCTTTACACATAACTAGAAAGATCAATATTTTATGAGCAAAAGGGTTTGATATCATGTCTGGTCTTAAGTATTGGCTTAGCAAGTAGGGAGTAAATAGCAACAAAAATGATCATTGGGGCTGGAAAATGTTTTTACCAAACTGCAGTGATGATGTATTTAATATTTTAGTTTTCTGATAAAGTAGGGAGTATCCTATATGACTATTGAGCCTAAAACTTTTGTGATAAAATTTGGAAAACAGGAGATTTGCAGGCCATGTTAGTTACTTTTGGCTGCATCTGACAAAATATTACAAGTAAGAGATGAGCTTGGAGAGGCAGGGGAATGGCAATTTGCCAGCAGAAATGAAAGGAAGAAAAGACAGGCCACACATTGACAGCATTGCCAATTAGAATAGCTGGCAATATCTCTAAAAGGTGAGAGGTAGGGTTTAAGGGTTTAAGCAAGGTGCTTGCTTCGGCAGCACAAATACTAAAATTGGAATGATTCAGAGAAGACTAGCATGGCCCCTGCGCAAGGATGACATGCAAATTCGTGAAGCATTCCATATTTTTAAATCCTGAATTGTATTTATTAAAAAAAAAAAGTTTAAGTAAGCTTTGAATTAGAAATCTTTCAGTCTAATGTAGTGCTTGAATGCAAAGAATAGTTCAAGGGTTAGTATCACTAAAATTGCTTAGAGAACAAAAATGTTCATGGCAAAGTTTAGGTCAAGGGGATTATATTAATTTCCTTGGGATCCTGTGACAAAATCAAAGAGTGTCTTCCCGTAAAAACATACTGTCACAGTTCTGGAGACCAAAAGGCTGAAATCATGGTGCTAACAATGTCGGTTCCTTCTGACAGTTCCCAGGGAGAATCTGTAACATGCTCTTCCCCTAGCTCTGGTGATTGACAGCTTTCTTTTGCATTGCTTAAGCAAATGTACACATCACTCCAATTTCTACATCCATTTTTGCATGACTTTGTTATTATACATAGCTCCATATGTTTATCTCTTCTTATAAAAGCAGGGATATATTGAATTGGGGAGCAATCCTGACTCTTAAAATCTCTTCTTGACTTACATGTTATTTACATTTGCACGGACTCTGTTCCCAAAGGTCACATACCGGGGCTACGAATGAAATTGGTCTTAATGTTATATATGACTCATTCAACTCCCAACAGGTCTCATCATCTCACTGAAGCTGAATAGGCTCTCGGAAATTGCAAGGATTTTGAGAAAAAGAAGCATGAATTAGAAAGATAACTACATGAAGCTTGTAAATGACATCTAGTAAAGAAAATGAGCGCGTTTATTGCACATAGTACCAACTCAAAGCAAATAGATTAGAAGCCAGTCATATTTTGTTTGTATGTTTTTGTGGAGACAAATGTGGTAAATTGATTAGAAACATTTTTTATTCAACAATATTTGCCAAGGAAAGTCCAAGGCATATAATTGTAGCAAGTTTGCTTCATCTGTTTGTCTTTCAGTGTCCTTGCATTTTTTTTGCAGTTTTTGGCTGGGGCTGGGTTTGAACCCACCACCTCCGGTATATGGGGCCAGTGCCCTACTTCTTTGAGCCACAGGCACAGCCCAGTATTCTTGCTTTTAAAGTGAAAACAATCATGAGTTATATCAATTTGAAAGCATTAAAAACATTTAACTTGTGCACAAAATCCTTAGGATAGTGCCTGACAAGTAGTAAGATTTTAGTAAGTGTTGACCATTTTTATCATAGCATATTTATGATAAATTATGTCTGTGTCTATGTATTTAAAAATGGGGATGGTATATGCAGTATTACAATAAACAAACCTGACATCCAAGTTACTTATCATACTAAAGTTGATTTCTCACCTCAAAAGTCTATATTCTATGTAGACTAAAACTTAAGGGTCATATTTGTGGTGGACGCCAGTAATATGCCAACCATGAGAACTGTATTGATTTCTCATCTATCTGGGAATACTGGGGGCCTACATCTCAAACACTAAGAAGCTTGTGGTTTTTAATGACAAGAGATGGGTACCACTCACTTCTCTGTAATAAACTCACTGATTAATTGTGGATTAAAACACATGTTTTCTTCAGATAATTTAATCTGGGATTATTTGGAGTCATTATCTGTTGCTGAGTGATCTCAGGTAAGTGCTCTTGCATCAAAAGTCCACTGATTGTGTGGATTAGAGGCCAGTTGAGTTCGGTTGGACTTTGTTGGAATCCCTCATTTCTGTTCCATATCTTAATTGGCTGGCATGAGGTCTTGAGGTTTTCACTTTCTTTTTTTTTTATGTGAAGAGCAGGGTTCCACCACATTTCTATTAGCCAAAGCAGTACTCACTGAATAGAGATGGAGAAACCGTCTCTTGAAGGATAAAAGTGAAAAGATGCATTGTAAACATTTCCCAAAGAATCTAGCTAGGATCAAAGTTACACATTGCTTGAGAAAAAAAAAAATGGAAAGAAATTCAGACTCCCAACATATGTAATACAATTTCCTGAAGTAAGATCCTTTAATAAAGAATCATATTTGCTTAAAGTCCTATTTTACATTTAATCTTAATACTAATTTTTGGTCTTAAACACTATATTTTGTTTTGTTGCTCTAACAAATTATCATGAAATCAATGTCTTACAAATAATACAAAAATATTATTTCATAGTTCTGTAGGCCAGAATTTCTAAAATCAAGGAATCAATAGTGTTGTATTCCTTCTGGGTAGCCTAGGAAGATTCCATTTCTTGGCTTTTTTAGCAGAGGCTGCTTACATTCTTTGGCTTATGGCCTTGCATCTCTGATCTCTGCTTCTGTCCCATCTCTTTTTCTGACTCAGAGCCTCTAGATATCTCTATGGTCCATGGTGATTACACATGGACAACCCAGACAATTCAGCATAATCCCCAATGGCCACATCTTAATTTAATCACATCTGTAATGTCTCTTTAGCTGTGTAAGACAATGTATTCACAGGTTTCAGAGATTCAGAGGATGGTCCCTTTGATAGGCATGCCAGGGATTGTGGCAGTGGGAAAAACATTATTATGCCTACCAAAAATACCACATCATTGAATTGTGCATTTGGATAAGTAGTCTGTAGTACAGGTGTTTCTAGATATCTAAGCATATCAGGTGTATGGTACTGGGTATGTCTTAGTACCTAGTATCTTAGGTACTTCTGCTGTCTTTGTGCTGTGGCAGCTCTCCATATACAAAGAAATTGAATGAGGCCTCAAGTGAGTATTTTTTTTAGATGGTAACATTCATTACTTGGGTAGACACCCACAGTTACTTTTCTGGGAATGCCAATTTTAACCATGTTAATATGCAGAATAAAAATGATGGATGGCATGAATTTTAAAGGCATAACATAAAGACAGGAATAAGAAATTTCAAATGTGTTCTGAGGCATTATCTTAACTCTATTTTAAAAGAAAATCCATTCACAGGGAAAAGAATATGTTGCTTAATTACAGTGTCCTCTAAAAATTCTATTGTCATTCAAAAAGAGCTCAGAAATGTGTGCTTTAGATTTCCCTTCACTATCCAATCTTGATTATAAAAGACAAGATTATGGAATCAGTAACCGCCAGAAGTAAAATATGTGTGTATACACACACACACATTTACATATAAGTGTATATATATTTGCAAGTTTTGATAAATGTTTCCTCATGTAAATCCTCTAAGGTATTTAGGAATATAAGGTAAAATTTCAGTGAGTCTCTGTTAAGTCATGAGCATTAGATGTTTCTGCTTGCCAGATTGTAGAATACTGTTGGATTTTGGTAGCTTTTGTGTCTCTAGTTCTTGTCAGGCCAGGAGTTACCAATACTAAACTACGATTAATCTAAGACTAAACTGCAACAATGGTCTGTTTTCTCAATAAAAGTTATGCCAAAAGAAGAACTGAGCAAACTAAAGGCTTGTTCTTCTGGTGGTAAGAAAAAAAAAGCTTTTTCTTTATTTATGTTTTAACTCAGTACTATGTTTTGCATGAAGCAGCATCTGAAGCTACAAATGTAAGCAAAGTAAGTTGGTAAATACAAGGATTGTTCTACAAATACCATCTCTGTTTATGTGTAGTAAGGGCTTTATACAAAAACAGACGGAGACATATCAACCAATTAATGATATTGGCATCTTCATAATTATTTTATATCTTGAACAGAGGCTATAAACTCTTATCCATATTTCTTTTGTTATAATGTCTCCTCAAAACTAAATGAGATATAGGGACATGGTAGAATGCAGATTATATTCAAGTGTACTACAAAGAAAATGAATTCTCAGTAGTCCCCTGATCATTCCATCAAACATCTTACTTTCCACAAGAGTCAAATGTGAACTTTAAGAAGAATGGGTCTCCTCTTAACACGTAAGGTACGGTCAAATGTTTAAACAAGTGATAGATCACTCTGATACACACCCCTCCTGTAGTAAGGACAAATTTTTATATACTAAAACTCTGGGAGCAAACAATCTGGTAAAATGGAAGTGATAACTTGCATGTCAATGTTCTGTTCCATCCTGGGGATATGGGGGAGGATGTAACATGTTTTTGGTGCCCATTCTAGGATGCCATGAAACAGTTGGAAGCTATCTATGAAATATATACAGAACAATATAAATAAAAAAATAGTACTGAGGAAAAAGTAAACAACAGAATGAGATATATATTATAATACGCAGGAAAATTAAGTTTGTATACATACAAAGGAGTATTAATTTTTGTTAAAAATTAATGAATACATGGCAAACACCATGACGTAGTGGCCTTTAGGTGATATGATGGAGAGGTGGGACTAAAACTAAGCAACTGAGAACTAGAGAGATTAAAAAAAGAAAGAGCATAAAGAGACAAATAAAATAAGAACCACCTTGCATAGAACAATAAAGATATACAATTTTTTCCCCTAAAAGTACAACCACGGATCTGTTTTAGTCAAATATCGTTGCAATAATGCTAAGTGACAGATACTTCCCAGGCTCTCTGCAAATCCCTTGTAAAAGGGTTTACAACTGTAAACATTCATTTGGCCCATGGTTTGGTGGTGAAATGGAGCAGCTTAATTTCTTGCTGTTGCTTAGAGTTTATTTCTATGTCAGATGTTTCCTCAGCAATGAACCAAAGTGTGCTTTTCTCATAGCAAATAGGGCTTTCCACAGTGTGGATTTCTTCCTGAGACTTTTGTGTTCTTCAGTGCCTCAGAATGTTTTTTTTTTTTTTTATAAAGAACAAGAACAAAATTTATAAAAGTGAAGTGAAGACACACATAATGTGTTCAATATTTATAGTATAAAGTATTCATACTACACATAGTGATAGATTTTAATTCACCTAAAGCAATATATCTGATATTCGTAATATTCTTCATTATTATACATTTATTTAGAAGTTATCAAGTGCTTAATATCTGTCCGTGACATTGTGGCCTTCAGTGCAATGGATTCACATTAATTGATTGTTTGACTTAAGTTCATGTAAGATATTCCACTTGTGTAATCTCAGTCTTTTCTCTTTCAACATTGCTACCCTTTCATAGCAATAACTACTTTTCAAATCTTGCCACATTGCTCATTATTTCCTCAAAAAGATGTTTAACATTTTGCATTGAAATTATAACCTTGGTTTTTCTTGCAAATCCTTTATGGAGAAATTTTTATAGTTCATATATTCAGCCTATGTTATTAAAATCCTTCTGAATTATATTTTAGAGTACAGTTTTACACACAGACACACATGCATTCACACACACTCACATGCTGGTGGATCTTTTAAAATGGTAAGATACCTTATTACACAGACACAGCTTGATGTGGGCTTGACTTTTCTTTTTCCGCAATCTCAACTATGCTTGATGAGCAGGACATGTTTCAGCTGCAATTCCAGGTAATTCCATCAGAGTGATTGTTGTGAAATTTTCTCTCTTTCTCTCTCTCTCTAATATGAAAAATAATCAATAGGTCAGAAAGCGTATACTTATAAAATGTCATTATTTATAATGCATCCATAGTTGGATGTATAGAGTATCTATGCTTCACTTATAACTCCAGTTTTTCTTTTTGTACAATTTTGCATACACCTAGAATGCCAGATGTATTTCATAATTATAAAAATTAAAATTCTTTTAAGACATCTCTCCAATGATTATACATTCTTTTTAATTAAAAGATATATTATATTTAATAATTATCACCCACAGTTTCTGAGGTATTGTTTTACATTTTCCTTAAGATTAATTTAATTAAATGGAAAACATTTTACTCATTTTTATGCTGCCCTTTCACTTTCTTAAACAATTTGACGTAATAAAAAGCATTTAATTACTTGGCATGATTAAAAATTTCAACCCACTCAACTGTTCAAATACTCAACAAAGTGGCAGAATCTGCATTTTTCTCACAATATTTTTTTAGTGCACATGAGTCAACGAGTCATTTCCATTGTCAACACAAAATTCTCAAGTTTTAAACCCCATAGCTACGGGTAATCTTAAAAGCTGTGGGTTACAGCTATTGATATTGCTCACCTCTCACCCTGTGGCTTGAATTCAACATCAAAATGATGTTTCCATCACTGCTTTTATGCTACATGATAGAAATGAGATCATAATTAATATTTTCTCCACCCTCAAATAAAGCAGGCTAGTATTTCATAATTATATAAATGACTTCTAGATCAACAAGTGTTTTTTTCATACTCAGTAGTATTTTTTTTTTTCATTTTTTATTTTCAGGGTCTGATCTCTATCATTCATTATTATTCTAAATAATCACAGGCAGATACTTTGGTTTCTCTTCACATCATGTAACTCTTTCGCCTTTTAAATAATCGCACACAGAAAATGATGATGAGAACCGAAACAAGCATTCAACCAATGTCATAGGTCACCTGTAGAAAGTTAAATCACCATCTTTCCTTAGGAAATCCAGTTATCTCAGGTTGAACTTCCCATTAAAATACTTTCTATTTCCTCATGTTAGAGTGCCTGGCACATAATAGGCCTTCCTTCATTACTGATAAACTCATGAAACAAGTAATTATATTGGCCAATAATAAATAGTGACATATTTTAGGAGAACAGTTTCTGTGATATTCAAATCATTATGTGTTTGCACTATAAGGAAAAAGTGCACACACACACACACAGACACACACACACACAGATGTGCTTTCCATTGAACAGTCACCGAAGACTCAAATAAGTTTTATCTACAGATACCACAAAACATTAAGGGGAACCAAATGGATTTGAAGGCCAACATAGTCAAGGTGGGACTGAACTTTTTAATTGTTTCTTTCAACTTTCCATTCTACTCTATTTTCATTGTTCATTCTTGTTTCTCATGTATAAAACCAAAATTATTTGATTTTTTTGTAATAAGTGATTAGAAACTCATTATAGATTAGGCAGAAGATTTTGAGAAAATATTTTCCACTGTGCTACAAACTCAAATGTATCATCACAAAAGAGGTATGTCGAAGGCCTGCTCTCATGTGACTAAATCTGAGATAGGGCCAATTCAGAGAAGTCATCAAGATTGAAGCATGTCATACGCTTGTGCTCTGATTCTTTAGAACTGGTGCTATCAAAGACCACTTTCTGTCTGCCATGTGAAGACACAGTTAGAAGGTGGTTATCTGAAAGACAAGAGGAAAGTCCTTACCAGAAACTGAAGCAGGTAGAGCCCTCACTTTAGAATTTCCTGCCTCCAAAACTGTGAGAAAACAATATTTCTATTGTTTAAGACACAAAGTCTATGGTTTTTTATCCTGCGAGCCTGAGTTGACAAAGATACACCTATGTCAAACAACTTAGTAATTACAAATGAAACAGATTGACTGGTGTCACTTTCCAGATAGCACCTTAGTTTTTATTGCTGTTATAATTTCACCTTTGCAAGTACAGGAAAAAATATGACAAAACTAAATAAGTACGATATTAACAAATTATGACTGTAAAATTGACAGAATTCTATATAACTTTGGAATTTTCTTTGTATATCTTATACTTCGTTTTTGTCATAATATGAAGTATGAAATGTCTTATATCTAAAATATTCACAGTAGATGACTTTAAAAGTTATATCTCATTTAGTGATGACCCCAAAATTGAGTGAAATTGTTTCTTTGTTTTTTTAATACCATTTAAACTTGTAGTCTTACATCTAAGCATCTATAATTTTTAGTATGTATTTTACTTCTTTATTTATGTATTTATTTTCAAAAATTTGGGAACACATATATTTTTTGTTATATCACGCTGAAGTCAGGGGTTTCAGTGTAGCTCTCCCCAGAGCAGCGTACATTGTACCCGATGGGTAGATTTTTATTCCTCACTCCTCTCCCACCTTGTCCCTATCTCAGTTTTCAATGTCCAGGACACCACTTTATTGTCATATGTATCCCTTGCTTTTTTTCATTCCTAATATACTTCATTTAGTATAATGGTCTCCAGTTCCATCCAAGTTGCTAGTCATCCATAATATATTTCCTTTCTAAATCCTACAATCCAGTAGAGAAAATATATCGTTGAAATTGTGTACAACAAGGGTTTTCAAGTTCTTGTTTGTTGGTTTGTTTTAAAGACATTATCTCCTTTTTAGCAGATTTAGATCCACAACAACACTGCGAGGAAGGTACAGACATATCCTACGTACTCCCTGCCCCACACATGTTAAAACTACCCAAATAAAGTTCAATTTAATTAAAAACCATGTGTTGCTACCATGAATAATGCTTTGATGTTTAATTTTACGTATTAACTTGACTGGAGCAGAGGGTGTCCAGGTCACCCGTCAAACATCATCCTGGGTGTGCCTGCGAAGGTGTTTTTGGATGAGATTAACCTGTGAATTGGGAGACTGAGTAAAGGAGTTTGTTCTTATTAATGTGAGTGAGCCGCTCTGCCTTACTGCTTTGATTCACACCGAAACCTCATCTTTTCTTGGGTGTCAAGTCTGCCAAGTTTCAGAACGGAACTACACGTGAAACCTCCTGGGACTCCAGCTTTCTGACTGCCTTACTGTGGGTGTAGAAGCCTGGATTGGGCGTGGGAAAAAGCTGGTGAAGAAACACGGAGATTAAGCTCACAATTGCACTGTGGAGGACCAGGCTCTCTGAAAGCGCTACTTGCTAGATGCTATGAGAATGCTGTGCCAAGTCTTCAAGGATAAGGGAAGATTTCCGGAATATAATGACGGGTAAACATTAATTCATGTTATGATTAATTAGGTATAAGAAATAAAAGATACTGGAAAGGGAATAAATAGGAGTTTCAAGAGGACTAAAATTAGTTCAGCATAATTAAATTATGCAACTAGAACTGTCATAACAACATTAGGAACCGAGAAAAGATGAGGAAGGAAGGAGAACAGCTAAGGGAGCGAGAAGGGCCTTGGGAGCCATATCGATTCGCTGAGATGTGATGTAAATTCTTGAAAAGTCAGTCTCTTCTCAGGAAAGATGTGAAGTGATGTGAACAAATACATGTTTCATCTCTGTTTGTTTAGGGAATGTTGACTGAACAAGCGACAAGCTGTAAGTATGAAAATAAAACACTAAGTTTTTTGTTTACTTTTTATCGAGGAATAATAAACTTTTAACAATATAATGTAAAGATTGACAATAGTATAAATCATGTATAAATATATTATTATTGTGGCTGCATGATCAATAATTCTTTTTTACCGATAGGTATGTACAATCACAAAAGTGTGGAGGGCATTGTTATAGGCCAAACTGTACAATAGCAGGTACGTAATTTTATAAATATGTCTCAAATACGATTGGATTTGTCAAACCCTCATAATGTATACATGGAAAGCATTTAAATAGTTGCAACATGATCACTCAGTGTCAAACTCCTAAATATCAAAGAATTCTAACCATTTATTAAGGTCCACCAATTCTGAAGCTCAATTAAAAAAAATACAGAACTTTGAAAATTAGATAACTTTCAACAAACTATGAGATGAAATTCTTTTAAATAATTTTTCTGTAGTGCCTTTTATAAAGATGAAAAATGCTGAAATGTTACAAAAGCATATAAAATATTTGGAAAATATGGAAATTAGCTTTTTTTCTTTTTGAGATAATATTGTGAAGATGTGACTGTAAATTAAGTTAATCAACATACTTGAAATAATGAATAGAATTTTGGATTATCTAGCTGAAATAATACTAACGTTCATTTGCGAATTAGTAACCATTCCAATATGGCTAACAATAAGTGGTACTGAAACAGCTGGATAGTTATTTTGGAAAAAAAAAAAAGCACAATCTCTTCCTTGTATCTTTCAGCATAATATATTCCAGTTGGATCAGAAATAATTTTTTTTTGCAGTTTTTGTCGGGCTGGGTTTGAACCTGCCACCTCTGGCATATGGGGCTGGTGCCCTACTCCTTTGAGCCACAGTTGCCGCCTTGAAATAATTTTTAAATAGTAAATTAAAAAAAAAAGACATTTTTTATCTATCTTTTAGAAGACATAGGTGAACCAGAATGTGGACCAGAGATAAGTAGGCAAGACAGGCAGCCGAAACCTGTGACCGACCAAAGCTCTGGGTGTCTCTATTCACATCTGTCCAGTAGCTCAAGATACACAGACAGAGAAGAATAAGAGTCAACTTCCAAACTGATTATAAAGGATGCTTTTAGCTTTCATATGGAAGTGTGGGTGATTGTACAATCTACACAATCAACTAATTGTACTCAGTAGAGCTGAGTACATTGGATACTTTTTCTTCCATTCTTGAGATACTTTACTAAGAAGATGTTCCAGCTCCATCCATGTCCCAGCACACTGTACCCCATAAACACATTAATGTACACAGCTATGATTTAATTAAAAAAGGAGGCTTTTACTTCATAACACTTTTAAAGTGTGATTCATGAATCACATGGATCAATTCTCCCGTGGATTCTTAAATGCGAATTTAGAGATAGGACTATCAGAACTACTAGATTAACATTTCTAGTAGTGAGATCAAGGGATCTGCACTTTAAAAAAATAATTTAAGGGAACATTAAACACATAAATACTTAAGCTTAATTTTATAACTTGTTAATATATCTCTCAGGGATCTAACAGGGTATAGTTAGTCTTTCTGATCCCAGTAATGGGAATTACAGGGCTTGATCATACTACACAAAAGCCCTCCCCAAATGTGGTTGGTGATAAATTACACTGGGGTTTTAATTTTCTGTCAGTTAATAAAACCTGTCTGTGCACTAAAAAAATAGAGCATTACACTTCTTCTTGAGTATTAAAACTCATTTGAATAACTAATTTAATATTTTGAAATATTTATATATAATGAGGATTGTAATTATCAATTATCTTTGTCATCAAAGAGATTTTTGTTTGCCTCATCTGTATAAGGTCATAGTGAAAATAAAAGTACTAAGGTTGGCCACATGCCTGGAAAGTCATAAGTGTCTAATCAGTTTTATGTTATATATTACATAGAATATTTTATGCACATACACGTTAGTTATTCTCTTGAGAATGGACTGTCCTAGATCATCACAATTCCACTGACTTTAAATAGTTGTTGAGTGGCTAAACACAACAAAATAAAACAAAGCAAAACAAAAAACTGTATGGTGTTAGTGGTCCTGAGGGTTCTTTTCTCTTCCCTTTCCTTCCTTCCTTTAACTCCACTTCCTTCCTCCCTTCCCTCCCTCCCTCTCTCCCACTCTCCCTTCCTCCTTCAAACTGCTGAGCTCAAGGGATCCTTCCTTCTCAGCCTCCAGAATGCTAGGATTATGGGCATGATCCACCGTGCCCTGATAGACATGAGGATTTTTATTGTAAATTAACAACAAGAAAAAATTCTAAGTATTAGTTTTTTCTTTACATGTACAAATACATGTATGTATGGATATATATATAAACTAAGTAAATCTGATATATTATTCTGTATTATAACCAATACTTCAGGTGTGTGAGTTCAAAATATATACATATTTTCTAAGATCTAAAGCTTTCAAAATCATATATTTGATGTATATATCTATATATCTCTCTCTATATGTATCTTATTTGTATATAAAGAGACCCCACAGTGATTGGCATTGCTGTTTCAATTGAAGGGCTGCATACTTATACAAGTATTATTTTTCTATAAAACCACACAATTTTACTTGTGTTAAATAAACTGAACAGCAGTATCTTGAAAACAGATATAAAAAATTAGCTTTATATGAAATACAAAAATTATATGCCACTATGTTAGCATTTTGAAAAGAATTCCAGCAATACTAATTTACAAATGTGAAATTTTTGTATGTGGTTCCAAGAGCATATTTAATATCAAATAAGTTTGTCAGGGATAAATTGTTCAATTTGATTTACTGAACTGGGGAAATGAATATAAAAATTGGCTTCCAAGAGTGCTAAAATGAGAGGCTTATAAAAGATTGGATAGCTCGATCTTACTTACATGTTAATTTAGTGATGCATCAAGATTATGTGATGTAATGGAGAGAACCACTGCCATTAGCTCAAGTAACATTAGAATCTAATCCATGGATATTAACTTCCTGCCACCCCACTCATATTTGCTTCATTCCAAACTTCTACTAGGTGTGTTCATCTTTCAGGATGGAAATGGGAAAAGTACACACTCACCACAACCGTCCTAAGTGGAAAGAGGAAATAAGGACCTCTAAAGTAATGGAAGCCACTCTTAGAAAATTATGTGTGGGTCCCTGTGTACACTTTGAGTTTCTAAAAAAAAAAAAAAAAAAACAACAAAAATATTTCCAGTTAAAATATTCACAAAATACATAATTAATTTGTCTAAAGATTCATTTCTATTGCCTAAATCCTGATTTAGTGCTTATGATCCAACATTTAAAATTTAATTCAAACATCAACATTCTAAGTAAGTAATATTTATTAGTTTATTAAAATAGGCTTTTTTGGTTCTTTTCTGACGTATGCTTAAAAAGCTTAAATTCCATTTGCCATAAATTGAATATATCTATATACATACACACAGGCACACAATATGAACAATATTGGTGTCACCTTAAAATTCATATATTGAAGCTTTAATCACCAGTATTCTATTATTTGGAGTTGACATCTTTGGAAAGTAATTAGGTCATGACAGTGGGGCCCTCAGGTATGGGATTAGAGACCCTGTAAGAAGAAACATGAGAAAGACGATCTCTCTCTCCACGCTGTGAGGCTAGAGCAAAAATGGGGCCAATCTTGAACCATGAAGAAATTCTCACTAGAGAAGAGACAACTGGCATCTTGATCTTGGATTTCTCAGACTGGAGAATTGTGAGGAATAAATTCCTGCTGTTTAAACTATCCAGCCTATGGTATTGTTTTATAGCTCTCAAAATTGCCAAAAATACATATGTAATGAAATGCTTTTAGAAGTCTCATAAGTGCAAAAATATTTTCATGAACTTTAGCTGTGAAGAGAATTTTATAGAAAATAATTAAGTCTAAAAAAAATGCTGCTAAATCCAAACAGGATAATTTGTTGCATAATCCAGTAAACTGCTGCCAAATGTAGTGGGAATTTAGAACAAAATACCACACACAGACACACACACAGAGAAGGATTGTGGTATGTGTATAAGTATATTGATTTGTTGGCAGGAAGTTGTGGAACTTCTTCCCCCTTATTCTCTGTATAGTAGGAAGAAGGGTGGAGGATAAGCTGGAAAAGTAGCTGGAGAATCTAATAGAAAAATTGTAAGAAAAAGATGGAAACAGCACAAGGTAGTACAGAAGACTAATTTGAATTTATATGTCTGCACGATTCATCTCTCCTGCTTTTCATCATTTTTTTACCTTGTTATATTTTTCTTTTAATTTCTTAAGCCATCCTCTTTAAATTTTAACTTTTTCATGAATCTTTGCCTCATCTGTAGGTACTGCATAGAGACAATCCCCATGGTCACGTGCCCATCCTCTACTTTTCTCCTTTTTGCCATACCTTTGGCAATTCACACATCAGGTCTATCCAAAATATTTCCTGCTCTGTAACACAAACTTTTGGGATGATAAACAGAAACCATGATGTGAACATGTAAGCTTTCATGGACTTCATATACACAGAAATAGTATGATTGTCAGTAGAAAGAGTCTTTGGATTTGGTCAGATTATAACCAGCAAGGCTTTACACACAGGTAAAAAAAATCAAATTTAAATAAATGAATCTAAATTTTATTTTTATTTTACTTTAATTATCAAGATGTAGGTTAAGAAGATAAACATAATCTATATTTCAATAAAATTGCTAACTATAATGAGAAAAAATATGCTAACATCTCTTGGCACTTTCAATTACACTATTTGTGCTTTCTTTACCCTTTTATAAAGAGAATATATTACTGTTACAATTGCCAGTCATAGATTTGAGATTATGTTTTCCCAGAACAATCATCATTTATGCTATCAATCAAAATTCCTTGACTTAGCATCTTATAAATAAATGAACTGTCATTTGATATTATTCTTCAAATATATAAATGCTTTTTGTTGTTGTTGTTGAGACGAGTTCTACCCTACGCCCTGAGCAGAGTGCAGTGGCGTCACAGTTCATTGCAACCTCAGACTCCAGCTGTGGGAATCCTGCTGCCTCAGCCCCAGAAGCCCCTTTGCTCACTGCAGTGCTCGGCTGGGTTTTTCCATTTTTTTCATGAGTCAGAGTCTCACTCTCCCTTAGATAAGCCTCGAACTCCTGAGCTCAAGCAGTCCTCCCACCTCAGCCTCCCACAGTACTGGGATTACAGACATAAGCCTAAATGCTGATAACTTTTTTTCCCCAAAGTAATATTTTTAGTACTATTTGAACCTTTTATTTTAGAAAATATCATAATAATATAGAATCCATACATTTTATAACAATGTAAGTGTAAAAATAAAATATAGGTATATTGATAGACTCAAATTATTTTTCAATAAAAATCATTATTATGATTCTCTTGAAATCTTCTATCAGGAAAAGTCTTAAAGATCGTATACTCAGGATAATATTTATTTTTGCAAAGGTCACATGTTAAAAGTCAATTAAACTTACCAAGGTAACTAGATGGCTTTGTTATTAAAATACATGCAAATTTTACAATTTCAATGACTAAAAGGAAATTTCAGTAGCTGGAAAATAGTCACTTAAGGTAACATTTTTCTAATTAATATACTTTCACTTAACTGCCTGATATGTCCAATATAGATCTGATTTCAATTTATTTTTCCAGCAGCATTTATAATAGGGGCTTCTGATGACAGATTCTGGAAAGAATCTCAAATGATATTTGCCAAATGAAGAAAACTATGAGAAGTGGACCTAAAAAGACAAAATAGAATACATCTTCAGGATAGAATTGGGCAAACTTAGACAAAAATAGTTTTCATTGCAATGGAGATTTATCTGTCATATGTCTTGAGGTGAAGCAGAAAGTGCCTGTGGGAGGAAAAGTAGATAAGTGGATTTCGTTGAGCCTTGCTCATTCTTTCCTACCACAAAAGCTTACTGATTTTTACCCACTGTGTGAGGTAGAATTAGAGCTAAAGGTGGAGGTAAACTCAGAGACAGATATAGAGATAGATTTTAACTATAGCGAGATTCTCCTGTCCTAGTCTGAAGCCCGCTATTAGAAGTAACCATACTGCTTGGCAACCATAGCACAGTGGTTATGGCTCCGACCAAATGCACCTAGGCTGGCGGGTTCGAATCCAGCCCAGGCCAGCTAAACAACAATGACAACTGCAACAAAAATAGCCGGGGTGTTGTGGTGGGCACCTGCAGTCCCAGCTACTTGGGAGGCCAAGGTAGAGAATCACTTAAACCCAAGAATTTGAGGTTGCTATGAACTGAGACACCATGGCACTCTTCCGAGGGTAACATAGTAAAACTCTGTCTCAAAAAAATGTAAACATATTGATACAACTGTGCTCTTCCCTAGAAGTCTTCAAGGTCTACCATAAGTAACTACCACTTAACTGGACAACTTCAACTGCACTGTTTATTTTCTCACTGTTCTGGAAACTAGGAGGTGAAAGTCAGGGTGTCAGCAGCGTTCCTTACTTTTGAGGGCTGTGAGAGAAGGATTTGCTTATGACTGTCTCTGGTTTGTAGATGGCCTTCTTTTCTCTGTGACGTTCCTTTTTATCCATGTCCAGAATGCCTCTTCCTGTAAGGACCACACTCATATTGCAGAGGCCCCACCCTAATGACCACATTTTAATTAATTACCTACCTAAAGACGACATACAAATGTGGACACATCCTAAGGTTCTTGGAGTCATGACATCAACATGAATTTTGGGAAGACATAACTCAGCCCATTACAAATGAGTCTCTTCGTGTTCAGCATTATTAATTTAATGTAACGGTAAATGAAGTTGTATTGTGTTGAATAACCACAAAATATTGACCTCTATTTATGAAAGGTATTAATGTTCATCTTTCTTCCTTTTGTCATATTTTATGTTTTTATTTATTCAGTTGCTATCTATATATTTAATAATATAGGTAAAATTTCCTACGTGAATAATATCTTTTTTGTATTTTTGAGATTTTTTTCTCTATGTGTCTCATTTGATGATTTAACAGTTCACATAAGAAATATATGCCTTAGCTGTGGTGCCACCAATTACTCTCCCTCCACCCAACCTCTCACAAGGGTACATGTAAAATTTACTAGGTGTAGAATATAAATACCTTAACACAATAACTAATTAAACGCCATGAAGGCTATGTTAACCAATTTGATGAAGGCATTTCAAATTATATGTAAAACTAGCACATTGTACCCCATGATTGCATTAATGTACACAGCTTTGATTTAATAAAAAAAAAAAGAAAAAGAAATATATGCCTTTCATTTCTTTAATAAGGTAAAAATCCAACTTCTTCTGCCTTTTTTTTAAAAGTGGAAGCATAAATTAATTTCTCCTTGAAGATGATGTTCTCTGAGTTGGCTGGATTTCTGTTAAAAGCTGAACAAAATTATTTCTAAACATATGGCACAATACTCATCTTAGAATTTCTTTCAATTGCATTTTTTTAAGGCAAGCATGAAAAAAAGTTTATGGAGGAAGAGAAAATAGGTTTATAGTTTAAGAAGATTTACAAAGCAAGATCCATTTGTTGTAGACAGTGAACAGGCCTTCATTGTCTCAAAAAAAGGGCAAAGAGGCCTCAATTGTATTTTTAAAAATTAATTCCATTACTTTTTGCTGTTGTATTGTTTTGATTTTTAGATAGGCATAAGTAATTCAGTACTATTGATACCGGAATTTAGTCTTCAGTAGGTTCTTGGTCTAGGTGATTTGAAGAATAAATCCATGGACCACCGATCAATGGTAAGACAGGATTTATTTACAGAAAAAAAAAAATACAAAAAACACCAAAGCTCCTGGCAGGGAGAGAAAACCCAAGTCCAGAGACAAAAGCTCTCTCTCTGTGTCTCTGTTGGTCTCATTGACCCCAGGCTCTTTGTCTAGGTATATATAGTCACATGGGGGCCCTTCATAGTTAAATTTAGCACCTCTGGGAGTGTCTGGGTAGCAAATGAATGGCTACAATCCCTTTCATTCCCAGGCCTAGGAAAATTACATGAAAGTGACCAGGCCTATGAAATGGCTGGTTCCCTATTCAGTCCTAAGTGCAAAGGAAAGGAAACCTAAGGTGCTGCTGTCTCCCAAGCAGTCCCCTGGCCCCTCTGGCTCCTGGAGCCTCCTGCAGAGCACCCTTGCCTACCCTCCAGCCCGCTGGTTCTGCTTCTGCTGCCGCCGCACCAACACCACCAAGATGGAGGCAGAGGGTCAGCCCCTCAGCTCCACCTCACTGGCTGGGGAGCTACTTGTCCTGTATGGCTATCATGCATTTTATATATCTATTGAGTCTTACACTTTATTGTTTTCCTTGGGTACAGAATTTCACTCTGAAAATAATTCCCTACTAAAACTTTTTGCAATTAAAATTCAATGTTGCCGAAGAAAAAAAATGTGGCAACAATATGATTCTTATTGATTTGTGAATATCTGCCTCTTTCACTACCCTCATTGGAATCCGCTGTAGTATTCTTTATGAAAGGCCCTGAGTGTCTATTACCTGTTTAATTATATTTCTCTTATGGTTTATTTTTCTACAACATCTATTATAGGAATTGTATATCTACATTCAGGATACACCGATTAGTGTCTTCATGTGAGTTGACTTTTCTTTCATACGTTCCACATCTTCTCCTTTACTTCTATAATTGATGAGAGACTGATTGACTTTAGAATACATTGTATATGTTTGTTTTATTTTCACAATCTTATTTGGAATATTCATTTTTAAGAATTCATTCTCTAATTGTTACTATTTCCCAACGTTATTTTTCTTCTCGTGATGGTCAAATATCTGTTCAGATATCTCCTTTTATACACTTCATCCTCACCATCATCATTATCTTTCTCAATATCCTCACCGTAATCTCAATCACCTTTTCAAATTTCCTTTTGGCTTCTTGATTTATTGCTGTTTCCTCTAGAATCTGTTGATTTATTTGTTGATTTTTGTGTGTTGTTTGTTAATGGTTTGGTATTCATGCCATCCAGTCATTTTTATAAGTCAATTGTTAATGTGACCGTTTGAGGAAACTTACATACATTTTCTCTGCTGTTCTTTTGTTGTCCCTTTGACTAAGAGCATAAATGTGACTCAGGGGTTCATGACCAGCTTGAGAAAGAGTGAGGCCCCAACTATACTCTAAAAAAAAAAAGAAATAAAAATTGTTCATTCATACTCATTGTATCCATGGCTAACAACATTATCACTGTCATTGGAAAGAAGCCATACTCTGTAAAATAATTTAAAGAGGTTTTTTCTGATCCAAATTTGGAAACCGTGATCAGGTGCCCCACTCAAGAAACCTTGAACAAGTGATCCAAGGTGGTGGGGTCACAGTTTGGTTTTAATCATTCTATGGAGATAAAGATTACAGGTGAGATCATAAATCAATATGTGGAAAACACACATTGGTTTGGCCCCAAAAGTTGAGACGTCTAGAAGCAGGAGCTTATAGGTTATAGGTGGGTTTAAAGATTCTTTAGCTGACGGTTGGCTAAAGAGTCAGGCTCCGTCTAAAAGCCCTGGAGCCAGTGAAAAGGAATGCTTAAGGTAAGGATCTGTTATTTAGAGACAAAGTGCTGGACAAACTCAAGTTGTTTGTGATGTATATTGAGACCTGCAGGTAGGTCTTCCATAGCCTTAGGCCTGTCCGTGAGTCACTAAGAGCATCTCTACGAAGGGGAGGGGCATGAGGAGGCTTGTCTAATCGCCAGTCTCAGGGTTAGCAACCCAGTTTTAGGGCTCCGCTTTTTCCTCTTTCCCAACATTATTTTTCCTCTTGTGATTGTAGAATATCTGTTGGTGAAGAGAGAGTGCAGTCAGTCAGTTGCTCAGCAGGGAGCCTTGAGATTTTATTTTAGTTCACAAAACTCATGTTTGACTAAAACTCATCTAGCCTAAGTAAAATATTTTTTTACTGTAAGGCACATTACAACTGTCTTCTACTTGGGAACACTAAAAAGCACTTCGGTACTATGCTTGGGGTCACTTTAAAAAACAAAATCACCAACAAAAA
>NW_003852428.1:769056-786201 GCF_000181295.1 Otolemur garnettii | reverse complement strand
TTTTTTTTTTTTATTTATCATATTAAAGTTTATATAAGACAAGAGGCTGGGAATGTTTAGTCAAATGACCCAAATATTTCATCCTTATGCATGTCTGCAGATCAGTGCAAATGTGCCTGAGGATCCACAAATAATAAGGCTGGGTGTATATATTACCATCTCACAGGTGCTGTTACAAGCATGTATATTCTTTAACTTACAATAAACCTGAGATCCAAATACAGTTATCATCTTTGTTTTAGAGAAAAAGAAGCTTATACTCAAAGATAATTAAATAAAATATCTTCAGTAACAAAGCAGTTAATCATTGGAGTTAGGATGTAATGAAACTAGATACTCAGGCTTCAAAGTTTTTCCTCTTATCTACTGTGTGCCTCTGAAGATCAATTAGAAAATGACTTCTTGGGCGGTGCCTGTAGCTCAGTGAGTAGGGTGCTGGCCCCATATACCAAGGGTGGCAGGTTCAAACCCGGCCCTGGCCAAACTGCAACAACAATAATAACAACGGAAAGATTTCTTTACTTTTTCAAAAATTTGAATTCACATATTTTAGGCAGGTCTCTAGATTAAAATAGGTTTCCATAATTTTAATAGCAACACAATACAATAACTAGGTCTTGTTAATGATTTGTGATTAAGTATAAAAATTTGTTTGAAAAAAAAGACTGTGGAAACATAACTTACTATTTTGTAATCAGCTCTTTCAAGCTGTCTTGTTATTTTGTAACTTATAAAAATTAACCAGAACATTTACCTTAACTGAAAAGATGAATAGTGAAGATGTGATATAGAGAAGTTTTAGAAATTTTACTGCAAATAAATTAATACTCAAGCATACCTTAAACGTAGATAGTTGTTGAATTGTCTACTTTTATTGTGAGTTGCGAGCTAACATAATTTGTTGGCTTAGATGCTTATTAGTAAGTCATTTGGATGACACAGCTGAAGAAGCAGCTTCCGCTCTGGCTGGAGCAGGTGCTTTCTCTGCCTTCACACTTGTCCCAGGAGTGAGTACTTCCAGCTCCTGAGTGGGTGTTGATGTGCATCAACTTCATCCATATCTGCTTCAATCCAAGGGGTGTTGCTTTGAAAATAGCAGGCAACACATAAACCATCTGCATTTAAGTACTTGACACTTTGGTAGAATACAACAGCTATACCAAGAACTCCAACTGTTTGACTTGAATACATTTGATCTTTTCTTTTTCTATTTTTATGGGGCAAAGGTTCAAAGAAAGCACAGCTCCTGTTTAATGAAAACAGCAGGCATGCGTTGCACAGAGAACTGCTCTCCTATTCCCATTTGAGAGACCTGAATTTTAAAAACTCAATTCTTCCCTGGAAATCATCCTACTTTTTATTCAAATTACATTCAGGTTACTGACTGAAGAACTGAAAGAGATTTTCAATTTTAAATTGACGCAAGAATCCTTTTTGTTCCAACTGGGAAAAAGAATTTAGCTTGGTGTTTAGGAATATATATATTAAAAATAATAGATTTCAAGAAGACAAAATAAATTTCATGTTATTTCCTTCCTTCTTTGTTTTCTTTTTTCTTTCCTTCCTTCAGTCCTTCCTACCTTTTTTCTTGGGTCCCTCTTTCTTTCCCTCCCATCTCCCACTCACTTATCTCTCTCCAACTATATTCAGTCACTTCATTGACTCACAGTGGATTCTACCCTTCATTCTCTGCATATTCATTTACTGTATATTTTCACTGAAAGCCTAATATGCACCTGTGTCTCTTCTGCGTTCTGTGGGTAATATCCCCAAAGTCCTTGTTCTCATCTAGTTTATATTCAATTAAGAGAAACAAATGCATTAAGTTAAATCAAGAATTTAAATGGTTTTGTTTAAAGTAACTACATTTTATCCCCCCCAAATAACCCATATTTTTGTTTAGAAAACATTTGGACAGAGTATATATTTTCCTTATCATCAATGCTTATTTCTGATTTGATGAAAAAAAAAAATCAGTATCTCTAATTACAAACAGTAATTATGGTAAAGTATATTTAAATTGTTCCTCCCACAAATAATATTTAACCATATTAAAAGGGATTTAAGCAGTTAATCTGAATTCATCATCAACATAGAAACCTGAAAATCATCCGTCTACTGACCAAGCACCAGACTGATGGGGCCAGATCCTACGGCGATTCCACATGAAGTGGCTCCTTAATGATTCACTTTATGTACAGTTTGCTGTTTCCTTCTCTCCTTCTCCTTTGGAACAGATGTGCATGTCTGTGTAAGATAAATAGATTTTTGCTCTTTTTAATTTTCTTAGAGACATAGTCTCATTCTGCCACCCTGGGTTGAGTGACATGGCATTGTAGCTCACAGCAACCTCAAACTCTTTGGCTCAAGCAATCCTCTTGCCTCAGCCTCCCAAGTAGCTGAGACTACAGGTGCTCACCACAATACGGAGCTATTTTTAGAAATAGGGTCACACTCTTGCTCAGGCTGGTCTCCAATTCCTGAGCTCAGGCAGTCCACCTGCTTAGGCCTCCCAGAGTGCTAGGACAATAGGCGTGAGCCCCAGTGCCTGGCCTAGATATTTGTTCTTAAAAGATTGTCTGAGACATTTTTTGTGTTATTTTATTTAAATGTAAAACAAAATCATTGACATAAAATTGCATAATCTCTATCAACATACAGTGATGTAAAGTATTTATTCATACCATTCTACAGTTATTTAGCTCCTTTTCATTTATATTATATAATCACATATTTATTTAATAAATGAAAAAGGGAAATAAGTTTTATGCCTTTAAGTTATTAGAGAAAAATTATAAAAAACAAAAGAAGAAATACAACAAATTATAAAAAAGAAGAAAGTAGAAAATCTAAAAGCAGAAATCCTGTTCCAACAATATATTTTGTAACCAAAGACAAAAAAGTTTGGTTAAACAATTTTAATAAAGATAAAATGTCTTGTTTAAATAAAAAGGCAAGTAGAAAAAAATGTAGGGTGATGTTAAAATAGCATTGAAAGTGATAATAAGTAATAAAGTACTAGTGGTAATCAAAATATTTTATACTGATGTAACAAAGATGTTAACCAGTCATAGCTAAGAATATACTGACAGATTATATCTGAATTTCCACTTTATGAGAATGTTCAAGTAAAAGGGTAGCCTAGGGTGGCACCTGTGGCTCAAAGAAGTAGGGCGCTGGCCCCATATGCCAGAGATGGTGGGTTCAAACCCAGCCCCTGGCCAAAAACTGCAAAAAAAAAAAAAAAAGGGTAGCCTATTTAAATATTAACTGGAAAAAAAATTAAGTGGAGTGGTATGCAAGCCAAAATTTACTATATGTAAAAAAAAAAAAAATCTTAGAAACATTAGAAAAAATTAGGAGAAAAGTAAAATTTAGAAGAATGTGAGAGAAATTGAAGCATCATTGATTTGCAACTATAACAGCAAAAATAAATTAAACAATACAATAAAGTTAAATTATTCTTGCCTAAAAAATGATGGAAAACATAGATTTGTGTTGAATATTTATCAAATATTTATATATTCACATTTTATACTGAAAAGAAAACCCACTTGCTTTACCAAAGTTGTTTTTTACAATTCTATGTCAAAATGTAAAGCAGCATTTGCTAAAACTTTTCTGCTATTCCAAAATCATACAATCAATACATATCTGACTAAGACGGAGCTAATAAATAGGTATATAGACCAATAGACAGCTGAATAGCCATTCATTTTTAAAGAGTAAAGGAATTTAAATTTGATGAGGAGGAGAGAGAGGAATCTAAGAACACATGAACACGTGGTCTTAAGCATGAATTTTTTTTTTATTTTATTTATTTTTTTTTTTTTTGCAATTTTTGGCCAGAGCTGGGTTTGAACCCTCCACCTCCAGCATATGGGCCCAGCACCCTACTCCTTTGAGCCACAGGCATCATCCATGAATTTTATGTATATAATCCCAATAGGAGTTTAATCTTGATCTAAAAAAAAGTTTACTCTAAAAAACAGAGCATATATCAATGCACACCGTTTTCAAATTAGTAGTTCCTGTCATGTTGTGGATGGAAACATACTGGAAGTCTCATTATGCCTTGTTCAAAAATCTGTCTGTCTGGCAGGTGGGCTTATGGCCGTCAGTCGTGACAGCTTGCCGGTTATGGCTATCCCTTTTCAGACCACTTGCTATGGACCTGCCTATTGTCAATCCCTTAGTGCATTTAAACCTAATAGTGAGAAGTGGTTTTTGGTAAGAGGCTTTATTCAAGATTTGCTTTTCACTTTTCTTACTGAACTCTGGGAGCCCAAGCTTTAAGCTTCTACCATCATACATTGTGAGAACATAGGTCTAGTACTAAAAACAGTCCATAGACTGTAATAATTGCTCAGGACATGCTAGTTCTTATTCTTATCTCCAGATCTTTTTTCAAAGATGATCTCAGTTCCAGCTTGGTCTGATAACTTTTGAAAACCTACTATGTGCTCACTATGTTATTTACAGATAACACGATTTGATAATTTAATAACCACTCTGTAAGCATTTTGTTATTTTTCCTGGTTTGCCTCTGAATAAATTGAACTTCTGAGAGTAGAGAAATAATTCCCAAATAAAAAAGCTAATAAACATCTGATAGGAAATTCAAAGGCAGAGTATTTTAGGATGATATTAGTTTTCTTTTTGAGTTAAAATTCTTATTTCTAGGAAAACATGGAGCATGTTCAAAACATGAAGATGACTTAAAATCATTAAAATGATAATAGAGATTTGCCAGTTTTTTACTTCATGATTTTAATTTTATCTCCAAATACAACCCGGACAGCTGTACCCCCAAATCATGCATTCTCCACAAAAGTAAAATTATCCCCAGGAGGTCCACACTAGACCACATGGGCAACACACATGAAAAGTATCCTGTGTGTTTACATTTATGTTGCTAAATTTTAAGAGGGGGCAAGAGATTAGGAAATAAATGTTTAGAAAATCTCTTTTTGTTGGGAGGTTAGATAACAAAAACTATTGAGAAACATTGTTCATTATTAACTAAAAAACTAAAACAAACAGTAAAACCATTGTCCTGAAATAAGAATTGCACCTATATCCAGGAATAAACGCAGACATAATAAAAACTACTTCTCCATTCCCTGAATGCACATCACCAGGCTGCCTGAAAGGTCGCTTTTATCCCCTCACATTAGAAATTCTTTGCTGCACATCCTCACGCCGACTGCTCACAATGGCCCCTGTCAACTTCTCTTCAGCATCAGACTGCTGCTGGGCCACCTGATCCACCTTCTCCAAATTTTCTCAATTCCATTAATTATGAAGTATTATTAAGATGGAAGATGGCATTAATGGCATTGTTTCTAAATATTCTTCCTCTGAACAATAAAATAAATATGAAAATAAATCTGGAAATGAAGGGATGTAAAATGTCAGTTATATTCACTTATTGAATACATATTTTCATTTTTTCTTGTTGTTCCGGTTTTTTTTTTTTTTGCTTTTTTTTCCAAAAAAAATGAATAAATATTAACATGGTACCACATGTTCGTAGTTTTGCCAAAAATATTTTACGTTAAACAGCTACAATGATGTCCAATTTCTATATTTGAGATACACAAGAGTTTAAATGGGCAAATAAATATATTCATTTAAGAATAGTTGGATAATTTTTCAAGATATAATGATGCTAGAATGAATATTTTAGTAGTAAATAGAAATATAGCCAAGAAAGAAGGGAAAAAGGAGTATTTGTAGGAAGGTTAAGGCATGTGCCAAACATGAAGGGAACATTCTTAGTCTGTTATTGGAATGAATTAAGATCTGGGGATATGGAAGAAGCACTCGCCTGGGGATGAGAGAAGGATTATGTCACCAACTATAAAGAGGTAAGAAGTTTGAGCTCATCTCGAACCTGAGACCACCTCACGATTGAAAACTTTCCAGTTTGCTACTTTCTAGTTGCACAGTCTGGTTTAATTTTAGAAAGATGTTTTTGTCTGTAATATAAATGCGTGCATCAGACTTTTTTTTTATTATTAAGTCATAACTGTGTACATTAATGCAAACATGGGGTACAGTGTGGTGTTTTCAGACTTTTTAATGCTCGACAGGCCCAAAGATTTTTTCATAAAAATAAAAAAAAATACATGAATTCAAATAATGTTCGTTGTCATTGTCTTTTAAACCACATCAATTAATATAACATTGGCCTTTCAGTATTTTGATTTTTTTTCCATTCTATTGAATTTGAGTGTACTGGGGTTTATATAAATTATTCTATCTAATTATCATCCTTATTTTTATTTTATTTTATTGAAACAGAGTCTTCCTTTGTTGCCCTGGGTAGAGTGCCCTGGCGTCATCATAGCTCATAATAATTTCAGAATCTTAGGCTCAGCAATTCTCTTGCCTCAGACTCCCTAGTTGCTGGGACTACAAACTCACCACTGTCCCGTACTTATTTTTAAACAAAAAGATAGAATAGTTTGATGCAAGGGCAAGAATAGTTAGATCTTCTACTAAATGCAAGGCTATCCATTCAGTATTATAAATTTCCCATTTAGTATTAAATAGTTTTTCTGTTTATATTTAAGTTCTGAGCTTCAGAAATGTTTACATTTTTATACATTCTCAATATAGTGCTTAAACAATGCCAGATTATTTTCTGTGACACATAAATTGAGTGAAAATATTAACCTTGTGATTTCTATATATACACACAAATAATGTAATTTCAATTATTATTAAGAAAAGAAAATAGTGACTAATTCTCACATAAATTGGATTTAATTTTGACCAGAGTACATTACTTAAACATTAATTTTTAATTCACCTTGTTAATATGTCATTTAGGATGTTGCATCCTCATTTATAAGTGTAATATGTTTGTAATTTCCACTTTGTACTAATATATTTTCTTCAATTTAAGAAAATTGAGATCATACATTTATAATTTGATTTAAAACTTTTGTGTAAATATTTATAGTCATGTAAGAAAATTTAGAAATGTGAAAAAAAAGTATTGCTTTTCATCATATCCCATGATATTAATTAAATTCTACTTTATGAGTAATTAACATCTTTTTAGAAAATATGCTTACATTTTAAATATACATATATGTTTTCCATTAAAAGCATGTATTTTAATGAATGTCTTTGAGGCCAAGAAAGCAGATAATGAGAGAAACACTGCTAAAAGTAAGTAATTTTAGGTTTTTTTTCCCGTTTTTTTTTTAAATTCCATAGTATAGATTTTAGATTTAATAAAAAAGATGGAATTATTAAAAAAAAAATAGGGCAGCACCTGTGGGTCAAAGGAGTAGGGCTCCAGCTCCATATACTGGAGGTGGTGGGTTCAAACCCAGCCCTGGCTAAAAATTGCAAAAAAACCAAAAAAGCCCGACAACAAATTTACTATCGCAACATTGTTAGGAAGCCAAAATAAATTAACACCAGTTCACAGCAGTGCTTTCCTGTTGCTTAACAAAGGTTGGATAGAAATGCAATGTAGAACTAGTAGTTCAAAAATGAAATCTAAGATATTTGTACATATGCCTTTCTAAAAGTTTGCTGTTATTGTGTGATATTTTTTGAACCTTTATAAAATGGATATTTGCGTCTTTCATCTACTTAGGTTTATTTCTTCTTTATTTTTTCTCATGTGTTTCTTTTATTCTTTTGAAAATGTCATTTTCAGTAGTTGTATACCAGAGTAGAGTCCTGTATTTATTACCTCTACCACTTTCTTTTCAAAGGCGGTTTTAATTTTCTTGTATTATTGCTCTATGCTATCATACAATTCCTGAAACTAAATTTCAGCATCTTGAATTTTATTGTCAAGGGCACCTCTTCTCATTTTTACTTCTCTTGAAATTTTTAATGTAGAAATTGTTTTTATAATTGCTTTTTGTTTTTAATCTGTGATATTTATACACTGTCTTTTTATATCTGCCTAGGAATTCTCATTATTTGAGCTTTAATGGCCTCAAAAGGAGGGCACTGCTGGAGTTTTTCTTCATACTTTGATGAGAGTAATTATGATTTTTCCTGGCTTGTCAATATGCTATTAGAATCTCTCATATGTATCTTATAGAATTAGGAAACTGTGATTCTTAAGCATAATTTTATTTTTAAAAGAATTCAGTACAGATCATGGTGCATAATCTTAGCCTATTATGTGTTGCTTTTATACAGAAGGTAAGACTGAGTAACTCATAATTAATACAAGTGTATTTGGCTTACAGTTTGGGGATTAGCAAATCCAAGAGTGTGGCCCCGGCATCTTACAGGGCCTTCCTGCTGTATCATCCCCTGTCAGAGAGAGGAAGGGCAAGAGAACGGATGTTACAGCAACTCGCGCCCTCGTCACGGACAACTTACGTCTATTCCATCCCAGCAGCCCCAGAAGTCTTATCTTGTTTTAGCACCAACTAAAAAGTCCAAAGTTGGCCAGGTGCAGTGGCTGACACCTGTACTCGTAGCACTCTGGGAGGCCGAGTAAGGTGGATCGCCTGAACTCAGGAGTTCAAGACCAGTGTGAGCAAGAGTGAGGCTCCATCTCTACTAAAAAGAAAAACTATCCAGGTGTTGTGATAGGCACCTATAGTCCCAGCTACTCGGGAGGCTGAGGAAAGAGGATCTCTTGAGCCCTAATTCTATATGAAATCAGCACACTGTACCCCCTAAATGCATTGATGTATACATGATCTATGTGTTTATGATTTAATAAAATAAATAAATAGTTTGAGGTTACTGTGACCTATGACACCACAGCACTCTACCCAGGGTGACAGACTAAGACTCTGACAAAACAAACAAAACAAAACAGATAAACAGACAAGAAAAAACAAAATTAAGACAAATTTCTCTTCACTTATGAATCTGTTAAATAAACAAGTTACAAGTTTCCCAAATACATTATTAGGGTAATAATGGGATAGACAGTCCCATTCCAAAAACAGGAGAAACAGTAAGAAGGAAGGGATAACCGGTCCCAAGTAAGACGATTTCTCAACAAGCACAACAGCAAAATCAACTCTGAAATCTCCAGAGTAATTACCTCTGCCTCCGTGTCCCATGTCCTGAGCACACTGGGGTGGAAGTTGGGCACCCAAAACCCACCAGCCCCACCCCGAGGGCCTTGCTAACCCAGTAGCTCTCCTGGGTTGGAGTCTCACGCCTGCAGCTGTTCCAGGCTGACTCTGCAAACTGACAGCTGTATAGGTCTGGGGTTACGGCTTCGGTCCCACTCCCGTGGCTACATTAGGTATTGCCTTATCTGGTGACTTTATGTGTTGGTTCTGACCTCGCAATACATTTTTGCCTGATCCCCAAGGCTGTTAGTGATATTTTTGGAAATCTGGGTGGAGGAAGACATGTCCCCACATCTCTGCATTCTGCACCCTACAGAGTTAGCACCATGTGGATGCCACCAAGGTGTATGACTTGTACCATTCAGAGCAGTGAGTCAAACCACTTCTGGGCCTACATGAGCCGTGGCTTCAACACCAAGAAAAGTTGTGCTGGAGTGGCAGGAACAGAGACTCTGGGCAGTTCTGGGCAGTGACCCACATGGTGTATTCTTCTCTGGTTGGCCAGAAAAACCTAGCCACCTCCAGATTTGTGCTCCTGAAAATCTGTTCTGAAACTTGAGAATAGATATTGAACACTACATCTTAAAGATCTGAGAGTCTTGATAGGTTAGGAACCCTCTCTAGGCCCTGATTATAAAGAAGTTTGATTTTCTGATACTAGGTCAGAATTTTAGAATCAAAGAAATACATTTTGTGAAAATGAGAAAGTATACACTAAAAATTGCTTAAAATCCCTACTTCAAAAACACATTCCCTCCAAACTTGACTCTGTGTTGGCGATCTCACATGTGATTTCTATATATATAATTAGTCATTAGTAAAATAATCACTATTTTCATGACTTCTAAATGATACTTTTAAAAAATGATGAGCAATATCCTTAGAAACAAAGAAAATAATAAAAATCAGAATGGATTATCTTCAGGTGAATATAAGTTTTATATTTATACACCTAAATATGGTTATCCTTCAGTACTTATGCAGGATTTGTTTCTTCTATGGGTACAAATACATTCAGATGTAAGTCTCTTACTTATAATCATTTAGTACCTTCATATAATCCATGAATAGTCTCCTGTATACTTTAAATTATCCTTAGATTACTTATACATATCTACTCTAAGGCCTAAATACCATTTCCTTCTGTGGATTGCCCACAGTGCCTGGCATCTGCCTACTACAATTTAAGTGTTGCTTTTTGAAACTTCACAGAATTCTTTTCTCCTAAATATTTTTTATCCATTGTTGGTTGACTCTATGCATGCAGAACACACAGATATTAATGGTCAATTGTATATATATTTAATATGTAAAAATGCACATATAGTTTGTTATAAAACATTTAAATAATATCTTCAGGAAGGAATATAAGAGGTATAAATGTCATGTGTGTGTTTTAGATTGCTTAGATACACATTCAAACTCCAGTGAAATAATGTGTAAATATATTTAGCTTGAAATTTTATTTTATAGTAGCTACATTGAATTGTACATGCAATTTTAATAATCATCTTTAGCATGTTAACTAGCTCTGAGATTTCGAAGTATAACATTAGGTGGACATAGAAATAGTTACAACCTGGTTTTAAAAGTTTTGATTTTCATACTTATTCAGTCTTTTATTTCTAAGGGTAGAAATAAGGTACAAACTCGATTCAAAGTTATTTGATTCTCATCTTTATACAGTCTTTTAGCTCTGAATATAGTCTTAATAATCTAATTTTTGATTGACAATTAGTTTAATGGTTTTTTTTTTTTTTTAATGAAAGTCAGGTCTTTAGTTGAGACCAAGAATTATCTTATCATCATTTAGTGACAATGCATAATGAAAAGAATATCTGAGTAATATCAAAAAAGACTTTTTTATGAACTTTCATTAGAAACCTATTACAATTCATTTTGAAGAAACTGACATGTAGCATATTGCTGTAATTTACTTTTTTGCATATGAGAGTAAAATCTGGCTACTAAAATTATTGAAAAATGGTAGAAATTTACTTAGATACCAATTTAGAGCAAGGTAATACAAAGAAAACAGGTCCCTGAGGAGAATTATTTGTAAACAACAAAATATGGAGATGTGGTCAGTCTTAGAAACGACAGCATCTTTGGTAGACAATAATTAGAAGGATTTCACAACCCACCCACATCAGAATAACTGAGCAAATTGTGTGCTTAAGATTTTAAAATTCTGTTTATAAATGTTAACCTCTTATTATTATAATTTTGCAAGACAATATTTTGATAAAAATATACTTTTAAAGAAATAAACTTGTTGTCAAGACTTTTTAGTATTAAATACAATACTCTAAAGAAATAATTTACTATAAGCTTAGATAGTCTACCAAATCCAGTTTTAGTTAAGTATCATTTATACAACAGAAAGGCCAGGATACTTGAATTCATTTAACAATTACGGGCCAAGTATCTTTGAAGAAGTTGTTTAACTCATATGAAATTCATTTTCTTCAACTGAAGTTTAGGCTATATAGATTTCATAAAAAATACATGAAATAATGGTTGCAAAATGGTATTTTAGGACATAACAATTCCCCTCTCTCTTCAATGCAATGTATAAATGAGAAAAAAAGTGAAGACAATATAAATGAAGAATTTCACGTTTGAAATCAACCTACATCAGAGTGGCAGCAATTCACCGGGATTAGATACCTTTACATTTGATCTTTATCAAGTGAGAAAACTGAAGCAAAAATTAGATGAAGACCTAGTTAATAAGATTTTTTTTTCTTTCTCTGTTGGTTAGTATTCTTTTTGAAAATCATTCATATTGGCCAGTAATAATATCTACCAAGAGGTAGTGATTATTAGAGCAACTCCAAAAACTTCTTTTACTATCCTTTTCCTAGCAAATGTTACCCATCTACTGGCCAGGCACCTTATTTTCCACCACTTCATTTCCATATGTGTGAATAAACAAACTTATTACAGGCCCTATAAAAATAGTTATTTAGTAACATAGGCAATCAGCAGGTAGTAATAGAGATTCAAGCATGGATATCTTGTCTACCCTTTCGTGCTCAGGATATTGTACTTAACTGAACAGTATTGTTTGTACAACTATCCACTGTTAGGAGAGAGTCTTGCTTATATATCCTACAGTTGCTGTAGGAAGAAACTGGAGACATCCGGAGCTGCCATTTCACGTCATTTTTAACTAGGAATAAGCATATAGAATGTATACTTTTTTGCTTAATTGGAAGAATAACAGGAATTTCACATAGTACAGACACAATGTCAATCAGAGTTTATAGACCAAAAGAAAATCACTGATTTTCTTTTACTGATTTCCCATTTTAAATTGAATAGTTTACCTTGTTACAGAAAAATGATATTGTATGTGTACATACATGCATATACATATACATGAATGCACATGAGACTTAGTGAGGGAGTTAGGGGAAATAAAACCCTGCTACGATGAGATCCATTGGCAATTTTTGATGCATTATGACAGAAGAGGAAGGTTTAAGAGCCCAGTTATTTAACAGGCAGCTCTGGGACTTTGTGATGTGCACTATTCCCACTGGGGATAGGTGATGTCTCAGGGTGGTTTCGATTTGCATTTCTCTGATGAATAGGGATGATGAGGACTTTTTCAGGTGTTGGTCATCCGTTTGTCTTATTCAGAGAAGGTTCTGTTCAGGTCTGTTTCCTACTTATAAATGAAATTGTTTCCTCTTTTCTTATTGATTATTTTGAGTTTTCTGTAGATTCTAGTTATCAGCCCTTTTCAAATTCATAGTAGGCAAATAACTTCTCCCATTCTGAAGGCTATCTGTATGCTTTGATAGCTGTACCCTTAGCTGTGCAGAAGCTTTGTACTTTGATTATTTTTGGTGTTGTTGCATTTGCCAAGGGGTTCTTTTTTATACAATCTTTTCTTAGGCCAATGTTGTTAGGAGTTTTTCTCACACTTTTTAAAGAATTTCTATTGCTTTGTTTCTTATAAACTGTGGTATGTGTATACCGTGGAATACTATTCAGCCATAAAAAGATGGGGACTTTATATCTTTTGTATTTACTTGGATGGAGTTGAAGAACACTTTTCTTAGGAAAGTATCACAAGAATGGAAAAGCAAGTACCCAATGTACCCAGTACTAATATGAAACCAATAGATAAACAATTACACTCCCATATGAGAGAAAAACACAATTAAATTCAAGTGGGGAAGGAAGAGGAGGAAATTAGGAGAGAGGAGGAGGGAGGGGAAGAAGGGAGGAAGGAAAGGGAGGACGATTGGTAAGCGCTCACCTAATGGGCACAATGTAAGGTTATATAGCATAAAGCCCGGGTGAAGGGTTCAACTACAACTTAAATTTTACCTAACAAATCCAATAATATAACCTAATTATTTGTACCCTTATATTACCTAAATTTAAAAAAGGTGGCTATATAGCTTAATTAAGGTGTGCACAAATATTCTTTTTATTTTTGTTGGACTTTTAACTAATGGGGTAACTATATCTTCTATTTTTACTTTATTGCTGTTTAAAATAAATAATCCAGAAAGCTTCTTTATATAACTAGTATTCACTTTCTAATGAGTCATTGGAAGAGCCAGAGATAGAATCCATAGTTAGTTAAGGTCACACGGAGAAGACAAACCAACCTGCCTTAACAGGGTTGAATATTCTTTACATATGTGAGTTGAGCCTGGAATGTTTTCCAAATCTTATTCTTAAAATCATCTTGTCCAATTTTCCATCACTGAAGAAGCTTTTCTCTTATACCACTTCTTTTTTATATATACTTGTAAGAGATTTTTTTTTTCTGTATAAAAATAACTACTTTTAGGTACTTTAATGTGATTTTGCTTTTAGTGAAAAATTATTTCAAGGAAAATGTATATAATAATGACCTATAATGTGCAAGGTATGAATGCCCGATAATGTTTGACAGCATAAAACTCTAGTATGGGTTCTTATGAATTTGCACTTCTATTGTGGCAGTCACAAGCCATTTTTATGAAGCTATACAGCTATTTACTAACACATTGAAGCTTTCTGAATTCTGCTGAACTAATATGAGGAATTAAAAATCTGTGATACAAGTTACGTTTAGATTCAACAACTACTAATAAGAAGATAAAGTTTTACTATTAAAAATATTCTGAAATGTGATTGTGATAATTCTATTATTTTGTAACTTATTTATATAACGTGAACAATATGCTATGAATTTAAGTTATGAGTTTAGCAATTTTTATGACATGCAATACAAGTAAAATTGATATGTGTGTGTGTGTGTGTGTGTGTGTGTGTTTTGAGACAGAGTCTCACTCTGTTGCCTAGACTAGAGGGTCATGACATCAGCCTAGCTCACAGAAACCTCACACCCTTGGGTTCAAGAGATCCTCCTGCCTCAGCTTCCTGAGTAACTGTGACTACAGGCACCTGCCACAACCCCCAGATAATTTTTTCTATTTTCAGTAGAGATGAGGTCTCACTCTTGCTCAGGCTCTTCTCAAATTCCTAATTTCAAGTGATTCTCCCTCTTCAGCCTCCCAGAGTGCTAGAATCACAGGTATGAGTCACAATTTCCAGCACTATTTATTTTCATTTCTTTATTTTAGAATACATTGTAATTATAGTTCTTTAAAAGTCAAAATAATAAATTATTATACATTTTTTTCAATTAGAATACTTTGGGTAAATGAATTTTTATTTAAAGGTATCAATAATGGGACAGCTCCTATGGCTCAAAGGAGTAGGGCTCCGGCTCCATATGTCAGAAGTGGCGGGTTCAAACCCAGCCCTGGCCAAAAACTGCAAAAAAAAAAAAAAAAAGGTATCAATAAGTTGATAATGAGTTGAGTGAAAGATTTTCTGTGATTTAAGTAAAAAAATATATCTCTAATCTATTAATAGTGAATCAGTATACTGATACATATATTTCTTAAGCAGGGTTTTTTTCTTGATTTTATAATTGAAAAGATCATCAATAAAAATAATACATACCATTTCATAAGATATACTTTTGTCCTTGAACAATCAACTATATTTATATCATTTACACAAATAAATGCACACATCTCTACCCAAACACATACACAAAAGAAAAAAGTTAGGAATGAATCCAAAACGTATAAAGACGTATACAGTGAAAATTTCTATTACTGATATTCAGTTAATCGATTAGTCAATTAACTGAAGTTCTCTAATAACTGAGGAATGTATAATGATAGATTATAACATAATGCAAATATCCTCATCTCCTCATCCCTTAAGGAGCCTTGTTTCAAGTTCATGTAAGGACTTGGTAAATGCTGTCACTCTCAGTGCAATGGTAATACATGTAGACCAGGCCAGGTGAAGGACATCCCACTTAGTGTCAGCAGAGCGTCCTCTGTATAGGGCATCTTTGCATCACACATTCTCCGTAGTGGCCTTTATGACATCTTTTCCATTATTTTCTACCCATTCAGCTCACGCAAGTATTCCTTCTCCCCCTTTTTTCCTCCTCCCTCTTAAAACATTTGTTTTCTTTGTCTGATATACTTATTCTGGGAAAGAGGGAGTTCTCCATAAGAGAGGGTGTTACATCATTTCTACATTAATCTTAACTGGGGGATAACCCTCAAATGATAGTTGAGCTTACGTTGCAATTTATCTCTCCATAGCTATATACTTAAGAGAATTAGATGGTAAAGTTTGGATTTCAGGAGAATATTATTCTTCTGAATTTTCTCTTTTCAGTTTGAGTAGCTCATCCCAGTATACTGGTAGCAGAAATATACTTTATTATGGCTATTGATATGTCTCTTATGCTTCACTTCTTTTTTATTTTTCATCTATTTTTTAAAATAGATAATAATCTTATAGATAATAGATTATTCTGATAACAATTTCTTTATTTTAAAAGGGATGTATTTTTAATTATCCTGTTCACTATCTGATGGATCCAGATTCTTTCTTTCTTCCTTCTGTGTTTTCATCACTTTCAGATGAAAACAACAGTTGGTCTGAAATTTTCATCCAGGTTTTCTCTCATTGATTCTTCAGAGTAATACGAACTCAATAAGCTGTAGCCCATCTAAAATTAATTCACTTCCAAGTAAACCCTACCCTTACATACCTGTGTGTTGAGGTAATTTGAATGAAAATGTATAAGTCTTAATTTTAGCTTAAGCTTGCAATCAATTATTATTCCTCTTTGCACTCTTTTATTATGTTATCCCATTTATTTATTTTGCCATAGAATCCTGATCCTGCATCATTCACAGACCTCTTATCTCATGAAAATGATCACACTTGTGTCCTTACCTACAGTATCACCTATTGAAAATGTAATAACACACAGTCAAACATATTCTAAACCACATAGCCTAAACACTCTTTCTTAAATACATCCAAAATTTATACGAACACTCATTTAGAATAATAAAAATAATGGTAATGGTTATGTCAATATTTATTTAATAGCAGAAGATATTATATGTGATATCTTATTACAGTCAAACTGTCACTCGAGGAAGCAGGTATAATACTGCTGTCATTTTACAGAAGAGGAAGCTGAAACCAGAGACATTAAATGATACATGCAAGTTCTACAGCTCGTCTAGGAAACTAAATGTGTATCCGGCACTTGAACTCCAAAACCTCTTCTCTCATGCTGTACTGAGAGTGATTTCTGTTACATCTCATTTGATATTCTTGGTTGGCCAATGGGAAAAAGACAGATGGGTCTGAGGTAATGGCAATGTGCTCACTTAGGCTTAATGAAGTTAAGATTCCATTTGTAGCTATGGTCTCTTTAATGGTGAAATCAATACATCCCTAGCTTTCTGTGGGCATATATTGACAGAGTGAATCTATTTTAGCCATTCTGTTAAATAGAAAATACTTAAGTAGTACCCTTTAAGCAGGTACATCATTACCATCCTACCTGGGAAAAAATATGCACATTTTTCCACAAATAGGAGCAAAGAAATAAGTGAATACTTATTTGTACCATAGCTCTCTCATCAGAAATTTCTCTGTAAGGAAAGAAAGTCTACTATTCCTGTACTATGGCCCTGGGCTAATAGTTATGAAAAGGAAAAAAAAA
>NW_003852428.1:765150-767230 GCF_000181295.1 Otolemur garnettii | reverse complement strand
CCTGAACCCCATAAATGCATTAATAAACAAAGTTATGATTTAATAAAAAATTGTAATAATAAATAAAACTATAAAGACTCATTAACTTGAAAAAAGACTCATTAACTTTAATACATAATGTAAAGAACTTTAATTTCAATGCCAGTTTAAACATTTTCTCAGCAGGATACTGTTATCAATTTGGTGCTTTGAGGGTCAAAGCTGTAAAACAATGAGCTTGAAAAGTTGCCATCTACAAAGGGTGGAATATAAAAAATGTCCAAATACTAAGACTGTACTTCAGAACTAAATATATATAATAATAAAAAATACTGAGTGTGATATGGCAGTAGACACTATGCAGAAATTTAATGGGTCAAATTGCATGAGTATTTTAAAGGGTTATATTAGGATGACAACATAAAACATTAAATTGAGTTTAAAAACGTATTGTTATAAAACTTGTCTTTCCTAAGAAATAACCTAGAAAACCAGATTTTTTTTGGATAACAGTTAGATCACACTGAAAGCCATAAGAGAATATTCTGATCTTTCTTATTTATAGACATAAAATTGACTGTCATCCAAATGTCATTAGATAAATGAGAACAAGATTCTTCCCTAAAGTGGAGAGAGAAAAAGTCCTAGCTCTGCAAAAAGTACCTGTGTACTCGTTTGCTGTTTTATTTTTAAAAATGCCCACTGTGTACATTATATTCAGAAACTTAAATTATGTGATACATCTACAATAGCGGCACAAATTTGATTGCTTATTTTATTCACATCACACTTTAAAAAGTGTTTTTATTTCTCACTAAGAATGTTTGCCAATGTTCAGTGGCGAGTGTGATGTGTTCTTCAAAACAATCAACATTAAATGTTCCCCGTGTTGATCTACAACTTATACACCATCTTTATCAAATTAGTTGGGTCCTTGCTTGCAGAAATTGACAAGATGATTCTAAAGTTCATATGGAAATAGGAAGGACCAAAAAACAGTGAAATCTTTATATTCAAAAATAAGAACTAATGTGGAGGACTTAACACTTCTCAAATTCAAAATTTATAACAGCTGGAGTCATTGAAATAGTATAGAACTGGCCTAAGGATACAGGTAGACTCATGTATCAATGAAATAAAATAGTAAATCTAAAAAGAAACTTTTATATCTATGTTCAATTGATTTTCAACAAAGGGTTAATTCAATTCAACAGGGAAATTAGTTTTTATAACAAATGGTTTCAAGATGATTGGATAGCCATATGCACAATAATTCACATGGAATTCTACCACAAACATGATCACAAATTTATCTCAAAATGGATCATAGATGTAAATGAGTGGGGAAAAAGCTATCAAACACTTATAAGGAAATATAAGAATAATTTTTAGTGACCTTGAGTTAGGAAAATCATTGTTAACCACCAAATTTGGACACCCAAATGATGGAATGGCCAAAGCAATAATAAATTAATTCTACTTCATTGAAAGAAAATGAATAAACTTAAGATTTAAAGCCAACTATCAAGAAAATGAAAGAGCAATGCTGAAAATGAGAAAAGATATTTGCAAATAGTCTACTTGTTAAAAACTTTTATCTGGATTCTGGAATATGTAAAGTACCCTTAGAATTGAAAAATAAATATATTAATAGGCCAATTTAAAAAGGACAAAGGAACAATCCTTCTATACCTGACTTCCATTAAAAGATTTTACCATGAAAGAATGTAGAATATGTCAAATGTGCTTTCTGCATCTATTTTTTTCTTTTTTTCTTTTTTCAGTTTTTGGCCAGGGCTGAGTTTGAACCCACCACCTCTGGTACATGGGGCTGGCACCCTCCTCCTTTGAGCCACAGGTGTCACCCAAACTTTCTGAATCTATTTAAGTGATCTTATGCTTTTATCCTTCATTCTATTAATGTGATGTATCATATTTATAGATTTTCATTTCTTGAACTTTTCCTATACCCCTATGATAAATTCCACTTCATTGTGGCAAATGATCCATTTGATGTACCATTGAAGTTGGTTTGCTTGTATTTTGCTGAGGATTTTTGCATCTAATTTATCTGGGATGTTAGCCAGTAATTGTCTTGTCT
>NW_003852428.1:760385-765130 GCF_000181295.1 Otolemur garnettii | reverse complement strand
ACTATAAAGACTCATTAACTTGAAAAAAGACTCATTAACTTTAATACATAATGTAAAGAACTTTAATTTCAATGCCAGTTTAAACATTTTCTCAGCAGGATACTGTTATCAATTTGGTGCTTTGAGGGTCAAAGCTGTAAAACAATGAGCTTGAAAAGTTGCCATCTACAAAGGGTGGAATATAAAAAATGTCCAAATACTAAGACTGTACTTCAGAACTAAATATATATAATAATAAAAAATACTGAGTGTGATATGGCAGTAGACACTATGCAGAAATTTAATGGGTCAAATTGCATGAGTATTTTAAAGGGTTATATTAGGATGACAACATAAAACATTAAATTGAGTTTAAAAACGTATTGTTATAAAACTTGTCTTTCCTAAGAAATAACCTAGAAAACCAGATTTTTTTTGGATAACAGTTAGATCACACTGAAAGCCATAAGAGAATATTCTGATCTTTCTTATTTATAGACATAAAATTGACTGTCATCCAAATGTCATTAGATAAATGAGAACAAGATTCTTCCCTAAAGTGGAGAGAGAAAAAGTCCTAGCTCTGCAAAAAATACCTGTGTACTCATTTGCTGTTTTATTTTTAAAAATGCCCACTATACTATATTCAGAAACTTATGTGATACATCTACAATAGCAGCACAAATTTGATTGCTTATTTTATTCACATCACACTTTAAAAAGTGTTTTTATTTCTCACTAAGAATGTTTGCCAATGTTCAGTGGAGAGTGTGATGTGTTCTTCAAAACAATCAACATTAAATGTTCCCTGTGTTGATCTATAGCTTATACACCATCTTTATCAAATTAGTTGGGTCCTTGCTTGCAGAAATTGACAAGATGATTCTAAAGTTCATATGGAAATAGGAAGGACCAAAAAACAGTGAAATCTTTATATTCAAAAATAAGAGCTAATGTGGAGGACTTAACACTTCTCAAATTCAAAATTTATAACAGCTGGAGTCATTGAAAAAGTATAGAACTGGCCTAAGGATACAGGTAGACTCATGTATCAATGAAATAAAATAGTAAATCTAAAAAGAAACTTTTATATCTATGCTCAATTGATTTTCAACAAAGGGTTAATTCAATTCAACTGGGAAATTAGTTTTTATAACAAATGGTTTCAAGATGATTGGATAGCCACATGCACAATAATTCACATGGAATTCTACCGCAAACATGATCACAAATTTATCTCAAAATGGATCATAGATGTAAATGAGTGGGGAAAAAGCTGTCAAACACTTATAAAAAAAATAAGAATAATTTTTAGTGACCTTGAGTTAGGAAAATCATTGTTAACCACCAAGTTTGGACACCCAAATGATGGAATGGCCCAAGCAATAATAAATTAATTCTACTTCATTGAAAGAAAATGAATAAACTTAAGATTTAAAGCCAACTATCAAGAAAATGAAAGAGCAATCCTGAAAGTGAGAAAAGAGATTTGCAAATAGTCTACTTGTTAAACACTTTTATCTGGATTCTAGAATATGTAAAGTACCCTTAGAATTGAAAAATAAATATATTAATAGGCCAATTTTAAAAGGACAAAGGAACAATCCTTCTATATCTGACTTCCATTAAAAGATTTTATCATGAAAGAATGTGGAATATGTCAAACGTGCTTTCTGCATCTATTTTTTTTTTTTCTCTGTTTTTGGCCAGGGCCGGGTTTGAACCCACCACCTCTCATACATGGGGCTGGCGCCCTCCTCCTTTGAGCCACAGGTGCCGCCCAAACTTTCTGAATCTATTTAAGTGATCTTATGCTTTTATCCTTCATTCTGTTAATGTGATGTATCATATTTATAGATTTTCATTTCTTGAACTTTTCCTATACCCCTATGATAAATTCCACTTTATTGTGGCAAATTATCCATTTGATGTACCATTGAAGTTGGTTTGCTTGTATTTTGCTGAGGATTTTTGCATCTAATTTATCTGGGATGTTAGCCAGTAATTGTCTTGTCTGGTTGTGATATCAGTGTAATACTAGCTTGTAAAGTGAGTTTTTTAGTATTTGCTCTTCCTTAATTTTTTTGGAAAGTTTGGAGAAGGATTATTATTGGTTCTTTAAATGGTTGGTAGAATTTAGCTGTGAGACCATCAGGTCCTGGCTTCTGATTTGATGGGAGACTTTTATCAATGATTCAGTCTCCTTACTTTTTATAGTGTCTGTTCAGATCACCTATTGCTTTCTTATTCAGTAGGTTGTGTCTTTCCAGGAATTTATTTCTTCTAGGTAATTCACTCTGTTGCTGCATGGGAGACTTGTCATTTACTCATTCAATCTCCTTACTAATTATTATTGGTGTGTTTAAATTATTTATTTATCCATGGTGCATTTGTTAGGAAAAGCCCTAGTTTTTAGTTGAGTCCTTCATCTAGGAGGTGAACCGTATACCCCTACATTGTACCTGTTAGGTGGGAACTTACCAACCCCCATTTTCTCCCTTGTTCTGAAATTTAATTGAGTTAATCTCTTGTGAGAATTTATTTATGTCTTCCAGGTTAACTATATCATAGTATATAATTGGTCATAGTGTTCTCTTATGATTCTTTTTATTTCTGTGGTTTTGGTTGTAATGTCTCCTCTTTTATTTATAATTTTATTTGAGTCTTCTTTTATTTTTTTTATTTAGCCCAGAAATAGGTTTAATAAAATTTTTTTTATATTTTCAGTGATCTTTCTTGTTTTCTAGTCTCCTTGTTTATTTCTGCACCAATTCTTATTTTCTTCCTTCTATTCACTTTGTCCTTAGGTATAATTCCTTTAGACATGTTAGGTGGTTTGAAGTCTTTTTTTGTTGAGGTAAGTGTTTGTTACTATAGACTTTCTCTAATAACTTCTTTTGCTACCTCCCATATGTTCTGTGGTACAAATGATAGCTAATATGATTTTAATTTTCACAAATTTGTTAAGGTTTGTCTTGTGGCCTAAAATACGGTCATTACTAGAAAAAGTTTCATATGTGCTTGAGTAAAATGCATTCTGCTATTGTTGGATGGAATGTACTATGTCTATTAAATCCTTTTAATCTAAATTTTACTCTAAGCGTGACATTTCCATAGTAATTTTCTGTCTGTATGCTCTGACTTTTAATAGTGGGGTATTGAATTCTGCATTCAGTGTTTTATAGTCAATCCTTCCTTCCTATCTATTAATATTTACTTTATATATTCAGGTGCTCTGATATTAGATTAGTATATATTTACAATGATTATATCCCTTGATGAATCAGTGCATTCATCATTATATATTTACTAGCTTTGTCTCATTAAGTAGTTTTTGACATAGCCTAGGTTATTTAATATAGATACAATATTAATATAGATACAATTTAATATAGATACAATAACCCTGCTTTGTTTTGGGTATTGTTTTCATAGAATAAGGTCTTGCATCTCTTCCTTTTTGAATTATGTGTTCTCTATAGTTGAAGTGAACTTCTTACTGGCAGCATATAATAATGGGCGTATGTGCACATGTGTGTATTCATTTTGTCATTTTATATATTTTGATTTGATAATTTATCTAATCCACTTATGTTTCAGGTAATTATTAATAAGTGAGGAGTTTTGCTACTCCCATTTTGTTCATTGTTTTCCCTTTTTACAGATGCTTTGTACCTTTCTCTCTGTGTTGCTGTGTTCATTTGGAGGTAGGTGGTTTTCCTGATGATGTGCTTTGATGCTATACTTTTATTCTTTTGTGTGTATTCTACAGGTTTTTGCTTTTATGGTTAACATGAGGCTTACATCAAATGTATTACAGTTGTAGTGGTCTAATTTAAGCTGATGACAATGAACTGTGACTACATACAAAATCTTCACACTTTTACTTCATGCCATGATGTAGTTTGGATGTTTGTTCTTTCTGAATCTCAAGTGGAAAGCTGATCTCCAGTTCTTGAGGTGGGGCTGAGTGAAAGTTGTTTGGGTCATGAGGGTTGACCCTGATAAATGATTTATTTACCTTGTTGTGATAACGAGTCAGTTATTCCTATATGAGTTAACACAGGAGCTGGTTGTTTAAATAATGCGGCAGCTCCCTCCTCTCTCTTCTCCTCTCTCTCTGGCCATGTCACACTCTACCCCTTCACCTTCTACCTTAATCAAAAGTCCCACGAAGCCTTCATGAGAAACATAGACTGGCATGGTGTTTGTTGTATGGTTTGCAGAGCCATATGCCAAATAAGCCTTTATTTTTTTTTAAATAAATTACCCAACCTCAGGTACTTACATTATAATGATGCAAAACTGACTAGGACAGCCCCCACATTTTATGTTTTGAGGTCCCAGTTTTTATCTTTTCATATTATTCAACTTTTAAAATTATTATAGTTATTAATGTTTTGAATACATTTGTGTTGTGCTGTTCACACCACATTTATAAGTGATTTGTGCGTTTCCATTACAATATTAGAGTACTCTGATTTTTACCACACAATTAATTTTACTACTGAGTTTTATGCTCTCAAATATTTCAGTGTTACTAATTGGAATCCCTGCACTTCCTTCTGCACTTTCTTGTCAGACATTTCTGATGGCAGTGCACTCCCTCTGCTTTCGTTTGTCTGGAAAAGTTTTGAATTTCCTTTAATTCTTGAAGGATGGCTTTATGAGGTACAATATGCTTTATTGCCAATTTTGAAGGTGCAGTACTTAAATATATCATTCTACTCTCTCGTAGCCTGCCACTTTTCTTCTAAGAAATCTGC
>NW_003852428.1:754957-759240 GCF_000181295.1 Otolemur garnettii | reverse complement strand
TTTTTTTTTTTTTTGCCTTTTCTTCTTATACCTTACTTATACACTATGTGTAATTTTATGCAGTAGAAACATTCTATTGTTCTAATTTACTTGTTAAAATATATGTAGGTAGCGGTAAACATCGTTCTTGCAAGGTATATACTTACATATTTTCTAGCATTTATGTACATGCTCCATGCCACATTCATTCTTTCTATAAATTCTATTGTGTGCCTGCTTTTTGCTACATACTTTAGTAGGCACTCAGGATTTTGTTATTGAGGGACTTGGATTAAAAAAGATGATAATTCTTTGTATTTAAAAGGCTTAAATGCTTATCATAAATATTTTGAGAAAAATACAGTTACAGAAACCTAATTAAATTCTCTATGGGCTACAAAGCAAGTATTTTTTGAGGATATGGTGTTAAATTATATTTCAAATTGAATAGAAAACAAATAAGTGGTTGATGGATAGATGGATAAATGAGCAAATTATTAGTTATAGGACCTGTATATAGAGATTACTTAACTCATTGCAACAGTCTCAATCTTTTCTGAAATATAAGTGAGATAAGAGACAGCATTGATATTTTTAACCACTATTTCAATTCTAAATTTGTTCTTTGACAAAGGCAATTCTAATGCTATGTATGGTGGAAACATTGGCATTAATACTTTCATTTTCTGAGCAAGAAAAGATCTTAAATTTTTAAATATTTATAAGATTTAAACAAATATAACCCCAAATTGCTAAGAACCTTATGGGATGGATGTTTTTATTTATTAAAAATGATAATCTTATTAAAATAATTAATTTTAAGATAGAATATGCAGAAAAATCTGGTTGTGTTTTATTACTTTTTTCCCCATAATTTTGTGATATTGCCTTAGGCTATTTGCTTTTTCCAGGTGTCTGAGAAAGCAAAGCAGCTGAAAGGGGCAAATATATGCTTCTTAAATTTAAATAGACTCTGAATACAGGAATGTTGTAGTACAATTTTAATTAAATAAATAGCAATTCCTTCTCCTCTTCTTATCAAAATTGAAAACCAACATAAAAATACAATGCAATTGTTCATGGTTTGTTCAAACCACAAAATAAAAGCCTCAAAAATAAGTAACTAGTTTTGCATTAGTTCATTTTATGTTCTCTGTAATTATTGCTTGCCAATTGAAGTTGTGATTCAGACCAATTTATTAGATTATGTTTTGATTAGGAGTCTCTTAGTAAAGGTTATCATGTTTATTACATATACATTAAAAATAAATCACATCAGATATAAATTCTTGCTTTTTAAAAATTGATTTACAAAAGCCGTATTATTGGCACGTAATCCTAAATGTGGTATTGTTTCCTAGAAGCTTTAAAAACAGACTTCCTGGAATTAGAATCAGGTATATTGATTGTACTGATGCTCAAGGGAAGCGCTGATCAAGAGCAGTGATACATACAGCTACAGTTGATTCTATGTTATCAGTCTTAAACAGAAAAAGTTAGCTATCATCTAGTATAAATTCCATGTCATCACTCCTTTCTGTTCTCACACCGTGCATTTCCTACTGAAGGCATTTGTGTATGCCATACCAACCAGGAATACCATTAATATTAAATATTTCTTTCATATTAACGATGATTGTATTTAATATTTATATCACAGCATTAAAGAATTCACTTCAAAACGATGTAAATGAAGAAATCAGTGTTGTGCTTATTATTTTTCTGCCATGATTACTTCAACATTCAAAGTTTTATTGAATCTTATTTTAGTCAGACTGGAGACGTAAATCTACTAATACCTGACAGTTACTGCTGATGAAATTTTTATGTACGTGTTTTTTATTTGCTTAGTTTTTATTAACATTCAGAAACTTTAAGATTTTACTGGATTGTTTCTATACACATTGTGATTATTTTAGAAGTGTGCTAAATACATATTTTTAAAATGCATCACAATAGGAATGTCCATTTACTAAGATTTTGTTTTCAAAGTATGCAGAATAAACATTTTTTTCAGAGCATTCTGTTTCATATCTGGTAAGTTTTCCAGAATAATTTAAATTTCTCATTTGAAATGCGGAAATTATCTTTTAGGACGCCCTATACAAATGCACTTAAAAATCTGCCAACATGAGCAATGATAAATATTCCTAATTATGTTCCGACACTGTAAACAGTGTTTTATGTACCCTTTAACTTTGATACATTTTGTTAATATGTTTCTTTTCATTAAAAAAATTAAAGACTTTATTTTTTCCAAGCAGTTGTAGGTTCACATCAAAATTGAGAAGAAGGTATAGAGATACCCCATGTACAGTCTTCCCTCATGCATGCGTAGCCATCTCTACTATCAACATTTCTTAACAGAATGGTATATTTATTATAATTCACGGGTCTAAGTTAATTTGTCCTAATCACTGAAAGTTTGTAGTTTAGATTACAGTTCAGTTTTGATGTTCTACATCCAATGAGTTTGGGAGAATGTATAATACTATGATTCTACATTTATAAAGTCAAACAGTATTTTTCCTACCCTTAAACTCCTCTGTGCCCTGCCCATTCATACCTTCCTCCCTCTTACCTCTGGCAACCACCGATATTATAACTGTCTCCGTAGTTGGACTGTTTCTAGAATGTTCTATACATATGGAATCACACAGGGTGTTGCTTTTTCAGATTGACTTCTTTCACTTAGTAAAATACACTTAGGATTTCTCCACTTGTTTTCATAACTTGATAGCTCATTTCCTTTTAGTGCTGAATAATATTCTATTATCTGGTTACACCAATATTATTTATATTGATTTATTTCTTGAAAGACATATGAATTTATTATTGAGTCAATTGTCTGTTATCATTGGACTTATTTCTTTTTAATAGTCCAGATCTTATGAACTTATAAAATAGCATTCTTTAAATTCATGTCAAATGGAGTCATTTGTCTTTCATATGGTGGTTTCTGTAAATATACCACCCTTTAGTGTGCTTCATATTTGAGTCATGACATTTTTGTAAGGTAGTTTTGATTTGTTTCTTAGCATTTCTATTTTTCTTATTTTCTGCCTGAGATAATAAACATATAATTCCTCCAAAGTATTATGATCAGTCACAAGCCTTTCATTAAATCTCATACCTTTTATACTTGAATCTGTATATTCTTGAGACCACTAACATTATTTTCTACAAGAATTCCCTCTTTCCATTACACTCTTTCTTAAATTTGATAAATGTGCTGTGCTTTTGTTGTTGAGGTACATTTTTCACATAACTTTGTCAGGAAGAATGAATAGGAAGGATATTTTATTAGTCCATTAATACACAAAATGAATGATTGTTTTTGTCTTCATATACTGGGCTCATGGAATATTAGATAGGCCAAGTTAAAAATCACTCTCTCTGAAAACCTTAAAGGTATTGTTCCTCTCTTGATTTCCATTATGCTATGTTGCTTGTTAATGTCAGATACCAGTATGTTTTTTCCCTTTAGAGATGGTGCTTTTAAGATTTTTTTTTATTTATCAGAGATTTTTTTGATCAAGATCATAATTAGTTGTTCTCACCAATAACACAGCTAAGATCCTACTTCATAGCCATTATCAACCAGGCATTGCGTGAAGAAAGCCACAGAATATCTGTCTTCAATTGATCCCAGACTTTAATCCCCAGTTGAGGCCAAAAAGGATTAACGAGCCCTATAAAACTACATGAACCACATAATCCATTAGCAAAATGTAATAATTGTTTTACATCATTAAGTTTTGGGAGTGGCGTGTTATGTAGCAGAAGCACCTGGAATACTTGGTAATTTGGCTCACTCTGATTAACTGGCATTTCTTTCAGAAAACCCATAACTCTTTCAACATTAGAAAATATGGATATGATTCAGAGATATCGGGATTTGGTTTCAGACAACCTTAATAAAACAAATAATTCAATAAAGTGAATCACAAAGTTTTTGGTATCCCAATGTATATAAATGTTATATTTATGCTATACTTTAGTGTACAATGACATTACATCTAAAAAAATAATGTGCATCCCTGAGAGTTGTGGGCATAGAATAATAATAATAATAATAAAAATAAATAATATGCATACCTTAATTAAAAATATTTTATTGCTAAGAAATGCTAACACTCATTTGAGCCTTCAGAGAGTTGACACTTTTAACCAATGGAGGATTTTACCTTAATCTTGATAGCTGCTGAATGATCAGGGAGGAAGTAGCTGCAGGTTGGACTAGCAGTGGCGATTTTTTAAAACAATGAAATTTCCCACATCAGCTGACAGTATAGATTTCTCTA
>NW_003852428.1:740073-754522 GCF_000181295.1 Otolemur garnettii | reverse complement strand
TTGGAGGTTGCTGTGAGCTGTGATGCCACAGCACTCTACCCAGGGGGACAGCTTGAGGCTCCATCTCAAATAAATAAATAAAATAAAATTGAAATCAATCTTATCAAAGCCAGACACTGCTTTATCAATTAAATTTAGTAATATTCTAAATCTTTTGTTATCATTTTAACAATGTTCAGAGCATCTTCATCAGAAGCAGATTCCATTTCAAGAAACAAATTTTTTCTTTTCTTTTTCTCACCCATAAGAAGCACCTTTTCCATTAAAGCTTTATTATGAGGTTGGGGTAATTCACTCCCAGCTTTAGGATCTACTTCTAATTCTATTTTTTTCCTATTTTCACTATATCTGTAGTTAATTCCTCTTCCTAAGTCTTGAACCCCTTAAATTTGTTAAATTAGTGCAAAACACAGTCATTTACAGCCACAGAGCAGCATTTTACAGGGAAACAGTTGAGGCCAAGGAGAAATCTTTGGTATGGTGAAAAGATGTTACAACGCAGCAGTGGAAAAACAGGTGAAATTGATTTATGGAGAAGAGACTTTGCTTGTATTTCCACAGGAAACAACTCTGATTTTGTTGGGGTTCCATCAAGATTTATTAAGCTCGATCATGAACCCAGATCAGAAAGACTGCCAGGAAAAAAAAAAGAGCCAGGCATACTCTCAAAGGCAGCTCAAGACCCTGCAGAAAATGACGGCCATTCCCCTGAAGAAGCTCTGCAGCTTCCAAACACCAACATGGGGACAGATCAAAGCTTTGGCCAACCAGACCCAGATGTACCTGCATAGGACCCACCTTTAGATGACTCCAGAGAATTACATTCTGGGGTTTCTGGCACTACTGATGGTAGTGGTGAGTAGTTCTGTAGCGATAGTGCCCACTACTGCTACTATTCTGACAACTCCACCTTTATTGTAAATATTAATATTTTGTTAGTCAGATCTGAGGAAGGTGTTTGGATTCCTGTGCATCTCCAATGCCCTGGGAAGCTTTCCCCCATTCATGTTATTAGTAACTTTTCCAGAACTATTTTAAAAAGATCTAAAAGATTTATTTTCATCTTCATAGCAGTCATCATGGAATTGATAGCAGTGATAGGCACTGCAGCCACTACCGGTGTTGTCATTTATCAAATTGTTCTTGGTGTTACTGTTTTCTTTTTTCTCAGTCTTCAGAGACATCAGAAGCCTCTGAGGAGGAACCAATCATCACGATGAATTCATGATAGCCCTCAGTAGTTTATAGATTAAATTAACAGAGGGGCAGATGAAGGCAGAATGGGGACCATAGACCCCATTCTTGGCAGGGGAGGGCACCCCCAGAAAAGGGGAAAATTAAAAAGTAAGCTGACAGAGTCAGAACAAAGAAAAGTCAGCTAATTTACCTTTAAGCCAGCCATTGCTAAATTTCTTATCTGAACAAGTTTCTGGCCTTTCCTGAAACTCTGGCCTATTGGAGATACAGGTTACACAGATACCCTGATGGCCATAAAAGGGATTACAGCAAGACCTAGAATAGATACATCTTCCAGGTCATTTCCTGCCCATTAAACAGACGAAGCAGATACCCACTGTGGAGATTTGCATTTGGCTGAGGCAGAGACCAAGGGAATAGCTCAAGCCCTGAAATATGGCACAATGGTTTATATCCCTTATCTCAGAGAAAAATCCTCTGTCATGGTAATGAGAGGAAAATGTCTATCCCACAGATTCCTCAGAGGGGATTAAGGCCAGTGGCATTTAACTCCACAGTGAACTGGCAGAGTTTAACACCGCCCTAGGAATCTGTGTGTGTGACTCCAGACAGGTGACTTCCCCCACATAAGACTCAAGTTTCAGATTTCTCAAAACTGCTCAAATCCTTAAAGTTACTAATAACAACAATAGGAGTTGATATGCTCACTCAGAGAAACTACTGGTGTCTTTGTTCCCCCTTCAGCTTACCACTTAGGCAGACAGGTTTCAATAAAAGCTGAGTGGAACAGAGACTCAAGGCCACTTGCAGGAACCCACAAAAGGGTAGTGGTCCCCTGAGCTCCTACGTTTGAAAATTCTATTTATTGTCTCCTGTCTCTTTCTTTATCGACATTCTTGACCTTATATTTCTTCACTTGGTAGCACCAGTTCCAGAGGTCTTAGCAGACCCTGTCCCCAGGGTGGGACCCTGACAGGAATGAACTTCCTCAAACTTTAGTTTATGTTGATATTTTGTCCTTTTTGTAAGGAGATCCAGAATGGTGAATTCTTTTCAGAAGGTTTTCCACTTCTTTGCAAAGATCCATTAGAAGAGTAGATCTTGGGTGTCAGGCATTTTGTCAATGAGTCATAGTATTTTGAAAAGGATCTTTTCTTTCTTTTTTCTTTCTAAGCAGTAATTCTAAACAGATGCTTAAAATATCCAGTAAACCCTGATACCTGTAAACAGATGCTCTGTCCTATAGGCTTTCATTTTTCCTTCTTTCATTTCTAGAGCACAGGCAGAGTGGATTTAACATAATTCTTAAGAGTCTTAGTAATTATAGAATTCTAAATGATCACTGGCTTCAACTGAAAGTCACTCACTCCAAATAAGACATTCAGTATGTCTTTTAGGGTTGAAAGCCAGGTATTGACTTCTCCTTCCTGGCTATGAAATCCTAGATGGCATCGTTTCATGGCTGTTTTATCTATACGGAAAATCTATCTTTTTAGTGTAGCCACCCTCATCAATGATCTAAGCCAGATAGATCTTCTGGGTAACTGGCTGCAGCTTTTCCATCAGTACTGATTGCTTCATCATTAACTTTTATATTATGAAGATGATTTCTTTCCCTAAACCTCATGAACCAACCTCTATTAACTTTAAACTTTTCTTTTTAGCAGATTTGTCATGGGAGTTGGAAGTGGAGGGAGCAGCCTGTCAATGGAACTATCAGAAGACACACACTCATTATTATGACTGCCATTTTGAAAAATACCATTATTTCCTAGAAATTATTTTCCTAGAAGAAATTTATTCATTTTTCTGTTTCACTGCATTTTGTCCTCAATTTTAGAAGCAGGATATTTTATATTTGTTTGAAAAGTAAAATGGTTATTTTCTCAATATTGTTATATATTCTAAATTATCTTTATCAACTCATGTTTTTCATTTATTTATTTTGACTTTATGACTAAATGTTTTATTCTCAAGATGTTAACAGATGAGACTATGAGTGCTGTGTAGGATTTTTGTGAATCCGTGTGGCTCAATATCCTTGTAAGACTCAAATGAGTTTTTCACACCCATTAATAAGACACCCACATTAAGTCCTTTCTTGCTCTTAATACATTAATTCAAATAATGTATGCAAATTCCTCATGGATTTTTTTCCTTAACTTATGACCAGGTTTTTTGTTTGTTTGTTGGTCATTATGCATTGTGTTAGAGAAGGGGGACAGAAGTAAATGTCATATTTTTTTTTTTTGCATAAAGACCTTAAAGTAAAGATTAGATTTTGCCCAATTTTCAATGCAGTTAACTGTTATTAATCTGTAGTCTTTACATAATTGTTCTAACATATAAATTTCTATCTTTTAAAAGCTCTTTCTGTATGAATTTAGTTTGTTATTCTTCATACTTTTCAAATTATTCATTCATTTTATACCTTCTATAAATGCATTGAAATTTGTCATATATTGGTGCCTCCTCTTCTTCTAGCCTATTATAGATTTAAATATTTGTTATATTGAATACAATTTAAGTAAGATTTTGGGAGGGATAAGACTTACTATTGTGCTCAGTTTAATGTCTTGAACTGGAAGATTTGTAGCTCTTTCCACTGTTGGTCATAGTCATGGATTAAACTACAAGAACATTATCTTTCAATTACCAGACTTAGGTAAAATATCATTTGATGACAGAGATTTGTCATCCTACATGTGTAGCTCATACAATCAATAGGACTTTTTTTTTTTAGTTAATGAAACTGGACAACTTATCTTGTGTCGACTATTATTAGAATGCTCATATCCATACAACCTAGGACTTCTTTTAGCTCTGCGCACACATCCAGGTTTACTTTACATCTGTAATCCCAGAAAGGTAATATCTGAAATTCCCTACCATTCTAACCTGCTTATGGTGTAATAGAACACATTCTGTTTTATAAGCAGTAAATAGTGTCCCTGTGTGTTTTATTATAAATAATATGGTTGAAAATTAGTAGACATGTAATTTTAGCTTTAGAATCTAGAATTAATTCTTAATGGAAGATGTCACGGAAAGAAGCAACCTACTACAAAGCCTCAGTAGTTGACCTTCATATCTCCCTACATTGGTCACACCCTTATATTGACCTAATTTTCACAGACTAGACGTGCACCACATGTATCAGTACATAGGCCCAGTTCCTTATATTGACCACCTCCATATAGTGACCAGTTTGTTACAGTCCTTTCAGTGATCAACTTAGAGAGGTTCTACTATAGTTATGTGAAAGCTTACTAAAAATAATTTTGTTATTTTTAATCTTCCATTACATGTAACATAATACAAAGTATGCTTTTTCTACAAACTGGAGGATCATTATTTATTCCTTGGGGCTTTTCTCCTCTGAGATGTATAGAATTAGGGGATTTTGTCAGTAGGTAAATTGAACGAATAACTAGTTCCTACAGAACATGTTGCTCATAATTGATAGTAGACTTTCAATTTGTATTCCTAATTTTGTATTTTAATAAATCCTTGCATTCTGTTTTAGAAAAAATAATTACTGAACTTAAATTTATATTAACAGACTTTGAAACAGTGAAGATTACATTTCTAGTACTCAACTCTTTCTGTAGTTATGAGTCCATCAGATTCTTTTACTTTGGCTGACAGGTTCTTGAACACTATGATGAATGTGACAAACAATGCCTTGGTGGTCACGACCCTAGTTGTGAGTCTAACAGGATGAATTAATGTTACGATAAGAAGCTGATGCATTGTGCTTCTTTGATTACTTGTCTGTAATGATGAAATAATCTGCAGTATACACTACACTGTATAAACACTAAAATTGTATTTCTATATAAAGAATAATTTATTAAAGAAATATTAGGACTGAATACTAAATTTTTTACATGATCTGTTAAAAAATTAAGGATTATTTCAGAATTGACATAGACAATTTTTCAAAGAACATGTCTAAAATATTATATGTTTAAATTATTTTTATTTCAGAAACTAATGTGGATTACAGCTCTAAAATTTTAAATTTCATTTGATTTACAATGAGGAGTATGGAAATGACCACTTAGGTGATGGGACTCAAATAGAGATAAAGTGAAATAAACACACAATTACCTATTCCGTCTTTCTGGGATGTTTCATATATTAAAGTAAATTCTCCTTTAAATTACTATGGATCACTTTCCTGAAGAATTGATATACCTAAAGACAAATTAAATACCTATTGTGTATTACCTTACTTATTGGTGGAAAAACAATCAACCTGCTTTAATGATAGCTTTAAAAATTGTCAAAAATAAAGCCTAATGTCTCTGTTAGTATTTGTATATCCCAAGACTATAAAAAAGACTTTTTAAAACTACCACTATTTAAATATACATTTTATTAAGGAATGTGTTATGTCAGCACATTTAAACCATTCTTTGTATTATCTTCTATCATGAAATATCAATTGCAGTTTCTATTTTTGTTTAAAATTCCCTTCTGTGTCTTGTAATATATTTTATTATTATTATTACTATGGATAAACCTATGATTTATTGCTCTGACTGGCTCAGTTCACTTCTCTTTCCCTCTAATTACCTTAATAGTTTAGTTATCCCTGGAAATCTGAGATACTAGTTAAATTTCTCTTATACAGCTTTCATTGTAAAAGCCTTTTAACCTAAGGTTGAACCTCATTGAAAATTCTGAATTAAACAGCAGTAACCTGAACAAAGAAAATATGGTTTCTTGTAACTTTCTCTTACTACTAAATGTAAGTAACATTTAGTGGCAACTAGAAGTTTATGATGGAATAAAAACAGGCATTAGATATTTTTTCTTTCTAGCAGAAGTTCAGATTGGAATACCAATCCCCTTTCCCTTTAGTTTTGGCTAATGCATAAAGTTTAAATTCACATGTATCTACCAAAGGTGTAATGTCTGTGGAACTGTATGGAGTACCATCTAGTCTCTGTATCTGTGCCTCTGTGCAACAGCTTAAGGGCAGTCTCCAGATATTCTATAGAATTGAATTAACTTCAATCAGAATGTTAAGGGAGAAAACAATTCAACCTTTGATATTAAGGTCACCCAAATAAATCTAAAATCACAAATACATAAAGCACAACAGCAAGAGTGTAATTTTATATTATGATTTTATTGTTCATGATTAAACTTCGAAATTTCTGTTCATCCAATCATTGGCATAGGCAAAATATGTTGATCTTAATTTTATAGTGTGAAGATAATAGCAATCAATTTTTATCAATGTAGTACTGGCTACAGTGTGATCATGTCTGGTCTCTGGTATACCTTCCCTACTTCTAAGACTATTAGTAAATGATTTCAGACTAATAGCCTCAGGCAAATAGCATATGTGATATGACGCTGGGAGATGATAAGAGCATTATGAAGAAACAAGGGCAGAACAAAAGATGTACGAGGGGTTATTTTAGATGGGTTTCTGAGCAAAGTCCTCTTTGGGAAAATAACATGTAGAGATAATAATGAAACGAAGATAGATACATGTTAACTGCAATACGAAGTATATTCCATAGGAAAATACCAATTTGAAGGCATTTTCTTTTCTCCTTTTTGCCTCTGAATGCAGAAATGAAATGAATATCTTCCTGATGTATCAATGATGTTTACCATATGATCATTTCCCTGAGTTATGAGCACTCATTTGTATTTTTCACTGGAACTTTCCTAGAAATAGTAAATTTTAAATGCACACACACAGATGTGCGCAGTCTGACAATTACGTTTGCAAACCTATCCTAGGAAAAGCACTGCGTGGCACATACCTCATGGCTGAGCAACATACAGTCACCTTCAGTTATGCCTTTGGGCCATCAGTGACTATTGTACTATTCAGCTATGAAGTATGTAGCACTTTTACCTAATTAACTTTTACCTAAACTTAATTGTCTGACCTCGAAAAAAAAATATACATATATATATATGACTAATTATTGTCCTCTGCCAGGAACCAGCCTAGCCAAGTTATTAGGAAAACCCGGGAGTACACTGGTGTGGGATGGAAAAAAGACACCGAAAATAGCGAGATTAGGAGGATGATCTTTCCTCAATAGGACAAGTAGCTCCGGTGATTCCTCTTCATACACATTTGGCTTCTTCTTTTACTCTGATGATTGATTCCTTCTCTCAGTCTGTCAGAATAAAACATTCCACCATATTAACTACAGGAAAACACATCGCATTAAAAAGTTTACTCCTTGAATATTCCCTAAGCAAAGTTAATTGCATGGGTAATTTATGAAGTCTGTATATTTTCCTGTGAGCACTGCCATGTAGTCTTATTCTGGGGTGGTGCCCACCCCTTGAGTCAATATGTGTCTTTCCTCGACATGGTTAATCTTTATGATTACTACAAAGCAGTTGAGTTCAGATTCACCCTTCAAAATTATGGGAACATTGTATTAGAGAATTATTTAGACTGATACTGATATTTTACTGCTCAATGATATTTTGATGTTTGTGGAGATTTTTTCCTCTTCTTACATGTGAATGTAATCTCCACGTTCTCAATCTTAAACTGGGATTTTTTGTTTCTGTCTTGCTTCTCTCCTGCCCCACTCTACCTTTGCATTAATACTGATACCATGCAGACTAGATGAAAATATAGGAACACTCAGCGTATAAAGGAGAGATTTACTCTACTAGTTGAATGAGTACATTTGTGTGATGATGATAATGGAAATCTTACATCTATAGCCCATACCCAAGAAAAAAACCAAACCATTTATTGTTGCTAAAATAGCCAGTCTCCTATACTTTTTAAATTTCCTTGGCTGTGTCTATGCTCTTCCTTCTCCTTGAGTAACTCTCTCCCTTACATACTTTATCTCTGCCAAAGTACTACCCTATCTGGAGGTCCTGTAACAGTTGGTTTATATTCCTGATAATTTTCTCTTGTTCCTCAACCTAACATGATGTTATCCTTTAACTCTGTGCCCTCACTCCTTTGAATTATATTCTATATTTAAAATAATTACTACATATCATTTTCTCTAAGATTAATTCTTCACTGATACCCCCCCCCCAATAGATCCACGGTACAGCAAATTCTGTACCTTGGAAGAACCACCCATTGCTGCCATTCTTTCATCACAAATTAGTAATAACTTCTTCTCTTGTGACATTTTTGTCTAGGTTGATGGCATTGTTACAGAACAGCTACTCTAGCAAAAAACCTCAGAATACATCGATCCTGGTGCCTCTTTCTTCTCACATTTGAAGAAATGTTTGTTCATACCCCACCTTCAACACTGAAAGTTTCTAACTGTACTATAAATTCTGCCACTAAATGGTTTTGTTCATTTCTATATATCCAATACCACACAATGTTCATTCACAAATTACTAGATGATTTGAGGTATGCAGTTTTGGTGTGTATACATTCCCAGCAGTAATTAAGATCTGTATTGCTAGGAACTTAGTCTTTTTCAATTTTGTAATTCCAGTGGATAAAAATGTCTCTGTCATAATGTATGTACTCAATTAATTTGTAGAGTGAATAAGTAAATAATCTTTAAACTAATTGGTTGATTAATTAAGACTTCCCCAGACCCACGTATGAAATTATTTCAATATCTCAGCATCCTTTCCTTCCTCACTTCTCATGTCTGAATCTTTCTTATGTTTTATCAGGATCATTAAAAAGGGCTCCTAATTCATATTTTAGAACTCAATTTCCACTCCTTCATAATACTACTATTCTAGTCCATATCATTTTCCCTAAGACTTAGAGTTTGAGCTTTATAAGTGATAAATTGAGTTATAATAATTTCCTATTTTAACATGTTAATATGTTTTTCAACACCAATTGGATCACTCAGGGATTTCCTTCTGGGAATAAGATGCCTTCTGGGAATAAGATGCCTTCTAGGAATAAGACGGATGCCTCAGTCTTATCTTCCAGCCGTGATAACTGCCTGCATATTCTAGTTACATTAGACATCTTGCTATTTGCTAAATATGTGATTTTTATAGCTAGGAGGTGTCTCGCCAGATGCTACCTATATCTAGAGATTCCACCATTTTCTTAGTGAAGATTTTCTTATTTATACCATGTAATTTTTTTTATTCTGGCATGATAATTCTAAGACAATGCAATATTAATACAGCAATATAGTTGCATCATATATTTTAAAATATGAGCAATACATGGAACCATAATGGGCTTTTTATCACAGGCTTTAAGTATTCAAGATTACAAAAAAAAAATCATGAAGGTAGAAATTCAAGAATTTTAAATAATGTTACTACAAATTTGCAGTAATCTGATACCAAGGTAAAAATGTTTTATGTCCGTTTTAATTATTTTTAGTTGCTCATTTGTTGTTACTAATGCCTCACATTTCATAAACATAATCAAAAGTCAGATTTATGAAAAAATTTTAAAAAGCCTGTTTTTTTACACCTTGATATTTATTAAATACACAGAAAATTTGAAGTTTGGAGAAATTCTCACACATATTTAAATTATATTAAAGAATTCTCTATTTAATAAAATTTGTATATCTTAATAAACAAAGCTGGAAAGAGATACACAGTTGGAAAATATTTTCTATAGGCAGACATTCTAATTATCTGTTTATATCCAAATTGTGCATGAATTCTATTATTTTATTAAAAATGATGTAAAAATTCAGCACTAAATAAGAGAGAACGTAGAACCTTGCTAGAGCAGAAAGTATCAGTCTAGTGGCCTCAATCTGCCATCTTGTGGTATGAGAGCTGCATCTCACATTTTTGAACACTTTCCCTAGAATTTTAAAGTATTTTCTTAAATATACAGAATAAGTATAAGGGTGGTATTAACTTATACATTGATTTTTTTAAAACATAACTTTTGGGTAGTAAATTATTTTAAAATGCAGTTGTGTGTATATACATACAGACAAGTTTTTTTTTGTTTTGATGTTTGTTAAAAATGTTTCTAATTGTTCACAATATAAGGTTCATAAAAAAAGTGTTGTTGATTTAGGTAATCTATAATTATGAGTATTTGGGAATTAAAAAAATGAAAATGAACCAATTTTTAGATGGCTCCTTATATTCAAATTTTCAAAAGACAAAGACAAAAAGAGAAATTTAAAAGCAACATAAGAGAAGTGACTTAAAAGGTACAAAATATTGGGGCAGCGACTGTGGCTCAAAGGACTAGGGCGCCAGCCCCATGTGCCAGAGGTGGTGGGTTCAAATCTGGCCAAGGCCACAAAAAAAAAAAAAGATAGAAAATATTCTCTGTACAGTTACCAGTTGATTTCCTACTGGAAACAATGGAAGCCTGAAGGCCATGGGGCAATATAGGTAAAGTACTGAATAGAGGGATAGAACACAAAATAAACTCAGAATTCTTTTTTTTTTAAGACAAAATCTCACTCTGTTGCACCAGGCTAGAGGAATCTGTAATAGCTCACAGCAACCTCAAACTCCTGGGCTGAAGCAATCTTCTTGCCTCAGCTTCCCAAGTAGCAGGGACTACAAGCATGTGCCACCATGCCCAACTAAGTTTTCAACTTTAGTAGAGATGGAGTCTCACTCTTGCTCCTGCTAATCTTGAACTCCTGAACTCAGGAGATTGACCCACCTCAGCGTCACAGAGTGCTAGGATTATAATAAGCATGAGCCACTATGCCCATTGACAAAATTGAAAAAGAAAACAATAAAAACAAAAAGAAAGAGGAAAGTGGAGGGGAGATAAAGGAGAAAGGAAGGAAGGAAGGAAGAAAAGAAAAAAGAAGAGAAATTTTAAAAAAGAAAGAAAAAGGACAAGAAAAGAAAGAAAATAACACTTCTGACCTTCAAATCAATTGAGGGTCTTATACTATCCTCCATTACTGCTTTCTCCTTTCTATTTCCATATTGAGAAGACTTTGTTGCATTATATACTAATTTGCTTTCTATTTTGGTTATTCTTCTAGATTCAAGATGTAAGTTCTACTCATTGGCATATGATTCCACTTGTTTTTTAATAAAAATGTCTAAATTGTCATCAATTTTTACTCTGAAATTTATCTGATCACCATCTTCCATTAGTCTGTTGATCCTTATAGTTATTTGAACTACCAATGTACAAGATTAAAAATATAAGTACTTTCCTTGAACTTGTGTGTGTTACAGTCCACACTTAATTAATTGTAATGTCCTATTAAATAAAATTTCCAATGATTCTTTTTATATTATTTTAATTAGACATTGTCAATATCTCAGTTTATGTCTTCAGAAATAGCTTACTGGGACAAATAAAATGTACTATGTCAAAAACTGCTGATTTCCCACCTCCTTTTACAATATAGGCCACTGTACATACATAGAATTTCCCTATTTACTACATTTTCTCCACTAATTAGGGGACTCTATTTCCCTCCAATTCCCATTCATCCTGAGCCAAATAACTTTCAACCACACCAAACTTCACACAATCTTGCTGAATGTTATCATCTATCCTTGTCTTCCTTTTCTGTTCTTGCTTTGTGGAACTCTATTAATTTTACCTCTTCTCTTTTTATTAAAATTTAATCCATGCTAAATGTCCTCTATGAATGTAACAGTCCCCTTGCATTGCATGAAATTCCTCATTAAAGCTGTATTTTACTTCTATTTCACAAGCATCTTGCTGCTCAAATATTCCTGTTAATTGTGAATTTTGTTATTGCTATTTTTGTTTTTGTGTGTGGATTTCACAAATTTGATTCAGGAAGCAAACTGCTGAAGAAGACCAGAAATTATATAAAAGTAGAGAAACTATTCTATACCTTTTTTTTGTGCTTTTCTATATTATTACAAGAGTTATCCAGATCATCACTAGGTTTTAACAAAGTAAATAAGTTATAAGATTTACGGGTGTGGGAAATTCTTTCAACGTTCCTAGGGAACAAAATATTATTACAATTATAATGCCTAGAGTGCGTCGAGTTAACAAAGAGCATATATCTCTAAATTAAATATAAAACACAGAAGACTTTTGTGTTCATCCTGGCTTTACCAAAATCTCCTTCATGGAATAATTATCCTTGAATTTTTTCGGGAGAAGTGGGGAGTTCTTATTTCCTCACTTATTTGCTGATGTCATAAAGTGAAAACCTGTATTTCCTCTGCTCATTTATTTTGGCAGTAATTTTAAATATCGCCAGTAGGTGCCATCTTCTAATACAAAATAAAGAACTAAATGTTTTTTTAATCTGAAAGTGTCAGAAAACGATGGGTGGATAGATAGAAGAGATAGAGAGATGATGTATGGATGGAAAAATAGATAATTATAAGAACTTCTAGTTATATGTACACATTTAAAATGAATAAATATTCTCAGAAAGAATACTCCTTAAATTGTCAGAGTAAATTTAAGCTCAGAAACTTATTTCTGAATCTTTGCATGTTTCTAACATCAATGAAAATGTTTTCTTACATAAGAAACCAAAAACTAACTCTGACTTTCTTAAATGATAGGGATTTGTTGGAAGATTAAAAAAAAAATGTATACTTCACTTGTAAGTTTTTACTTTTTCAGTGCAATACAAACCACTACAGGACTTTTGCTCTTGTCGCTACCTAGGCCTAAAAATAATTTTCCCCACATTTTTGCTGAGTTAAATAACTTATTTTTCCCCATAATTTTGGTAGAATATCAACATATTAAAGGTATGTGTCTGTATCACCCAGCTGAAACAGAATTTTCCATAACCTTCTGTTTCACATCTTCATTTTTCTGTGTATCACTTATTATTAAATGATACATCTGACAGGTTGATATTTTGTCTTTGTTGTACCTTCGCAATGCACACAACGCCCGTCACAAGGTAGGTCCTTAAGAAACATCGGTTGAATGATTGAACAATTTAATTAATGATGTTAGGGACTGACCAATTAGATTGCAACTAGACAACTAGGTTTGGTAAATGTTCAGAAAATAATCTGTCCTGGTGTGTAGGGAGAGGTCCTATAAGAAAAATCAGAACATTAAAAAAAAACAAATGGAATAATGTTTTAGTATTAATACTGGGGTGAGTGTCAATAATTAGAAGATGGTTGCAACAATTTTTTTCTATCAGCCACCACTGCTGATCACCGTCACAACTGAATATGATTGAAAGGACTTTAAAAAGCCTTTTCAATTTCAAGCCTCTCACATAGTTTCTCATGTTCAGGAAATTATATCATTGCCCCAATCTATTCCTACCAGCTAAGACATGGCTTTCAGAGCACATGAGGAGGAGGAATCTAAATTGAGTCATCTGGGAAGTTGGCCAAAGGGGAAGAGAGTTTAAGCAGATGTGTGAGAGTCAGAGAAACAGATGAGAATTACCTAACACTGGTGATAATGGTGAAAGCATTATTTTTCATAATTGTATAATACATCTACACTATGAAATTATTCTGTTCATTTACATTCTATCAGTGATTACTTAACCACTCATGGTTCAACTATAGTTTTTACTAATTTTAGTATTAATTTATTTTACCTAGCCCACAGAGATTACTATTTTAATCCAGGTGGGGTGTTTGAAAGAAGTAAATAGTTGGCAGGTTATAACACTTCACAGAGGAATCTAATTATTAATTAGCCATTCCATCCCATGAGACTTCTGGGCTTAAAGGTCAATTGTAAGACATTTTTAGTGGCTGAATTAGTTAGGAATGATATTTATACTGCTTAGCATGGGCCTTACCATGCATGTATTATGTCAATATTTTAGACAGTCATTGAGGGGTCTGTTTGCCCATATCACTCTGGAGTGTCATAATGGAAATTTCACTTAGAGCAACAGTGATGAATTCTTGTCATTGCTTCTGTGATCCGCATTGACACTTATTCTCCTAGGTGAATGAGAATTGTTGTCTTTATGAATTTGCATATGGCAATACAAATGTTTTTAAGGAAGTAAACTGGGTGCTAGTCTTACATATATATAGATTTCTGTTAGCACATACTGGAGCATGGCATTGAATCATTCTTTGTTTTTGTTTTTAAAATCAATATTTTAAAACTCTGTTGACATAAAAACTTTATTCTAATTTCCTAGCCAACAACTGTGTACTAACTCAGGCTGAAAACAACTTAAAGATTTGCAGGATCAAATGGGAAGTCTAGGTTGAGTTCTTTGAGGTTTCTCCATACTTGCTTCCAAAAATGTTGTATTAGTTTGCAGTCCCACCAGCAGTGTAAAAGCATTCCTTTCTCTCCACATCCTCACCAGCATCGGCAGTTTTGAGAGTTTGTGATATGGACCATTCTTGCTGG
>NW_003852428.1:706343-739363 GCF_000181295.1 Otolemur garnettii | reverse complement strand
TATGCTGATATGGCTTTGTTTTTGTTACTAAGAACTGCCTTAGCTATATGGGTTTTTTCCTAGTTCCATACAAAATGCAGAATCAGTTTTTCCAAGTCTTGAAAATAGGATGTTGATATTTTAATAGGGATGGCGTTGAATTGGTAGATTGCTCTGTGAAGTATAGACATTTTAACAATGTTGATTCTTCCCAGGCATGATCATGGTATGTTCTTCCATTTGTTAAAGTCCTCTGCTATTGTGTTTCTTAGGGTTTCATAATTTTCTTTATAGAGGCATTACTATGCATCTATCCAGAAGGAAAAAAAAACCTTTTATTATAAAGACATTTGTACTAGACTGCTTATCACAGCTCAATTTGCAATTGCTGAAATGTGGAAACAGCCTAAATGCCCCTCAACCCAGGATTGCATTGGCAAGCTGTGGAATATGTATACCAGGGAATACCATTCAGCCATTAAAAAAAATGGAGATTGTGCAGTATTTGTATTAACCTAGATAGAGGTGGAACACATTATTCTTAGTGAAGCATCACAGGAATGGAGAAGCATGAATCCTATGTATTCAACTTTGATAGGAGGACAATTAATGACAATTAATGACACAATGGGGCATGGGAGAAGGGGAGACCAGACTGAAAGAGGAGGGAGGGGGTGAGGGAAAGGGAAAGAAAATAATGACTAATTCCCACATAAATTGGATTTAATTTTGACCAAAGTATATTACTTAAACATTAATTTTTAATTCAACTTTTGTTAGTATATTGTTTAGGATATTGCATCCTCATTTATAAGTGAAATTTGTTTATGATTTCCCTTTATTATAATATATTTTTTCCAATTTTAATATCAGGTATATCCAGATGAAGTAGAATGTGTACTATTTCTTCTTTTTCAATTGTCTATATGATTTGGCATGATCTGTTTTTTTTTAAATTATCTTTTATTTTTATTTATAAATATTAGTTCTCTATTTTTGAGACTTTGAAAAAAAATAAAAAGAAGTTAACTGATGACTCCATACTGAACCTCAAAGTCAAGCACTCTATGATAGACATACTCTTATCTGACAATGCTAATGTTACTTTTTTGCATTATATTATTATTATTGCTCAATATTATGTTGCAGCAATCATCTGATTTCTTTTCTGAATGTATTTATCTTCATTCGTTCTTTATTTGGTTTTTGTTTCTAGTCCTTATCTTAAACATTGTTATTGTTATTAAATTTTAAACCTTTTGCTTTTTTAATATTGTTAAGGCCAAAAGTAGAAACCAAATAAACACATGTGTATGTATAGAGAAAATTTAAAAAAAAAAACTTAAAGATTTAACAAAACTATAATGCCAATGTAAAATTATTTCTAACATAAGAAAAAAAAAATCCCTGAGGGACACTTTTAAGATATTCAATTACTAATATTTTTGCTTCCATAAGTGTAATATGGTTTGTATTTAGAAAATAATAAATAATGACAGTTTTTGTCCTAGTACTTTTCTTATACATTCTCCACTGTCAGAGATGAGCCAATATTATACAGAAAATAAAAAAAAATGAAAAGTTTGATGCCCAGTAATTTGGAAAAATGGTGTTGAGATACATGTACCACGAACTACCTTAACTTTCTCAAATTCAACATCAATCACATATTTAAAATTGGACATTAAAATATACCATGGCCATTTTCTTCCTTAAAATGCATGTATTCATATGCCAGTGTTTAATATGATTCCTTGGGTGAATTTTATAATGTGAGTCTACACCTAAGAAGTGTAACTAATCAGCCTATCAATAGATCTACTGAGATAAGTTTTACACAGTTTTCTTCAGCTGATATAGATGCTGACATGACATTAATTATATATATATATATAATATGTAACATAATATATACAAACAGACATGCAATAATTATGTTTTTGTGCAATGTTTAAATTTTAGATTTTAGATGTATATTACATAATTGTTTTCAACACTGTCTCTATCTTGGGGTTTTACAATTTTGACATTGTAGTTTACCTACCAGTTTTATAATATCACATTTGCAAATAAGCTTTTAGGGTAGAACCTCTAGATGATTTTTATGATTAAGTGAATAAATAATGAAAATAATTTATTTATTCATTAAAAAGATGCTTAATAACTAAACTCAGTGTAAAAACATCTTGGCATTTCATTACATCAGATCATATGTGCATTCTATGATGTTTCAAAGATCAGACAGGTGGTTGTGGGTAGAAAATCATATAGATCTGAACAATGTCACATAAAGAAATGTGGGAATCCAGTGTAAAGAGTACGAAATGTTATTTTCCTATGAAGAAAAGAAAATACTATCTGCTTCATCTATATTAAGAATTCAAATATTTAGCAATATGTCATTATGTCATGAGAATCCAGATCCCAAATAACCAATATTGGAACTGGGTTTTTCAATGACTTGTTTGTATCTTGGTGAGTATAATTATCCTCACTCTCTACAGCCCACATAGTCTGTATCATGGCCATTTTGTGTCAAGGTGGCTAAGATACAGTGTCTTATGGTGTCTAGATTGATCTAGATGTTCCAATGAAGTTATTTTTCAGATGTCATTAACATTTAAATCAGTAGACATCTAGTGAACTGATTACCCCCATTTAATGTGGGCAGGCCTCATATAATCTCTTGAAGGCATTAAGAATAAAGATGTTTCCTGAAGCAGAAGGAATTCTCCCCAAGATTGGAACACACTGGGCGGCGCCTATGGCTCAGTGGATAGGGCGCTGACCCCATATACCAAGGGTAGCAGGTTCAAACCCTGCCCGGCCCCAGCCAAGCTGTAATAAAAAAATAGCTGGGTGTTGTGGCAGGTGCCTGTAGTCCCAGCTACTTGAGAAGCTGAGGCAAGGGAATTGCTTAAGCCCAGGAGTTGGAGGTTGCTGTGATGCTTCAGCACTCTATCAAAAGTGATAGAGAGAGACTCTGTCTCTTAAAAAAAACAAAAGACTGGAACACACAAACTGTGCTTGAGTTTTCAGCCTACTGGCCTATTCTGAATTTTTTACACAAGACTACAATATCAAATTTTACCTGAATTTCCAGCCTGATAGCCTCCTCCATGGCATTAGAACTTTCTAGCCCCTACTTTCTTATAATCTCCTTTCTCTTCATATATATATGCATACACATATGTATGAGATGTGCACAGGATGTATAAATACACACACATACACATGCATACATATGTTTATATATAGCGCATGTATACATAGCATTTAATAGACCCTATGTCCCTTTTCATGTTCATGGACATTACTTACAATGACTAGATTAATTCTTCCTACTGTTGCCTTCAAAAAAGTTTAATACTACAGTTAAACTATCATGTCAGCATATAACATGGAGCCTTTGTTTTATTAGGCTCTTCAAGAAGACTGTTGCAATAGAAATGTTCTTATCAATGTCAATTGTTCTGTACCACAGCTGATTTCTAAGCCGAAGAGACTGTTCCTTACTAATTTTCTATGGGTACATACTCTTAATTTATAGAAACTTTCCTCCCGGTAGCACCATTCATATGGGGTGCATCATATCCTTATAATTTCAAGTACATAAGGAAAACCATATTTTTGCACCCTGTTCTATTTATGCGGATTCTTTGGACACTCTCATTTTGTTTTCACTTTTATTGTGTCTCTCTCTCATTCTTATGTGCTATCCAGGAATCTACATTTTTGACAAGCAATTTGTCATGTTTTGTCAAAGAAGTCACTTCCTTGGACCTATTAAATGAATATGAATATTCCTATTTTGTTCCCAAATAAATTATTTTTCATTAGCTATGTAAGGTAAATTGCAAAAAAATGCCCAACTTTGTATCACTGGATAGATCATAATCAAATTAAATAAAATTATAAAAGTTATTTGATTTAAAATATTATTTGTATTGAATATTATGATACCTAGAATGAAAATGTTGCATGTAAGTGTAATTACTGTATCAAAAAAAAACCACTCTACAGCAGATTTGATTTTTTTATTATACTTTTTCGTAGATAAAATACATATTGAAGAGTTTTTTATTAATTACACATAAAGACCTACTTCTATCACCTCGTCATATATACCTAATTTCTCTTTTTGAATTTTTATTGTGTATCTTCTCATGAGTGTCCAGGTTTATCAACTTTCTGAGAGCTGCTGTTTCCTTGTTACTTGAATGTGGATGGCTTCACCATCTAACTTATCAGCTATGAAAAAAAAGAGTCCAAGTCAAATTTAACTTTTTCCTTTTCTGTACTTTCTAATTCCTTCCCAATAATTAAATTTATTATAAATTAATTCTTGCCAAGAGAACAAGCAGAATAGTAATTTCTTCAGCACTAAGATAATCACATTCGATATTACATATAGGACAATCATCCAAATCTTGGTTTTTTTCTTTCTTTCCCCTTACTAGTTGTGAAACATAATCCCTATTTTTATCAAAGAATTAACACAGAGAAAACTACATGTGCCAGATAATATTTCTTATTTTTTAAAATTTCACAGAAAATATGTTATAATACGAAGAGAAAAATCACTATACATATTAGGTTGAATTCTAGTTGACCTAAATTAAATAACTTTTGCTCACTCCAACACATCAATTATGAACAAGTAGATATCTCCATTCATATCCAATTTAGAATTGAAAAAGGCCATAGCATTACTATAATGTTGAGGCAATTCTGAATATGAACTCATTACAAACACTCAAAACTCATATAAAACTTATCATCTATAAAATTGACTCATAATTCACTTGAGATTTGTCATATTGTTTCTCAAATGATAGGTGCAGTGGTAACAAATCTGAATACATAAAATCTTATGTAAAATATTTTCTCTCTATGCCCCTTTTCTCCTGAATGATAGAAAGATTATGTTAGTAAATTTAAATCTTCCTATCCTACTGGAGTTGGGTCTAAAATATTGGAGATAAACATAATGCTAAGAACTCATATCTCTACCCACCTCTTTTGTAGTTATTTTGATATCTTACTCAAGTTGTAAGCAAATGATGATTTTATTTTCCCACATTCTTGCTCTTTTTTTGTAGTTTGGCACATAACTAACCACTTTAAGGACTCTCTGTAATTCCCAAGTTTTATATTGCTATTTTTGATGAGGCACATACCATGTTGTGGCATTAAAATTATTTGACACTCATAGACTACCATTTAAGGTACCCTGGCATCATGTCAATTTTCCAGCACCATATTCAGGGTAGTTTGATCCTATCATAGATGCTATATGCTCTTTATACACTAGGATCTTGCTGGTATAGCACATTCTACTTAGAAGAGGAATGATGGTTCCATTGTACTCCCAAATCCCCATATCCATCCATTTATCTATCTATCCACCTACCAATCAATCTATCACCAATCATCCAACATCTCTAGAGTCTTCTCTTAAGGAGTCACCAATTCTACCTGTTTCCTATCCTACTCACTACTGATATGCAACCTTCCCCAACATGTTCTATGTAGCAAACACCACCCTGATAAAACCAGGAAAGGACCCAACTAAAAAAGAGAACTATAGACCAATTTTGATATTGAATATTGATTCAAAAATACTCAATAAAATCTTAGCAAACAGAATACAGCTACATATTTGAAAAGTTATACACCATGATCAAGTAAGATTTATTCCAGGAATGTAAGATTAGTTTAACCTATGCAAATCCGAAAATGTAATTCACCATATCCATAGAAGAAAAACAAAGGATGTATGATCCTCTCAATAGATGTAGAAAAGGCATTTGACAAAATTCAACTTCTATTTCTAACAAGAACTTAAGATAATAGGCATTTCTATACTGATTGAAGCCTTCTGCAACAAATCCATAGCCAATATCATACTGAATGGAGTAACACTGAAAGCTTTTCCACTTATAACTGTAACCATATAAGCATGGCCTCTATAGCTACCGCTATTCAACCAAGTTCAGAGGTCACAGCTATTAAGCAAGAGAAAGATATTAAAGGTATCCAAATGGCAGCAGAGGTCAAACTTTGGATCTTTACTTAAGATATGATCTTATACTTAGAAGACCTCAGGGTCTCAATCACAAGAATTCTGGAAGTGATCAAGAAATACTGCCACGTCTCAGTGTATAAAATCAGTGTCCACAAATTAGCAGGTTTTGTATACACCAATAACATCAAGTTGAGAAGAAAATTCAGGAGACAGTACTCTTCACAGTAACTTCAAAGAGAATCAAATATCTAGGAATATATTTAACAAAGCAAGGGAAACATCTCTACAGAGATAATTATGAGAACCTAAGGAAAAAAATAGCAAAAGACATTAGCAAATTTAAGAACTTACCAGGATCTTGGCTGAGAATAATCAACATTGCTAAAATGTCTATACTCCCCAAAGCAATCTACAGATTTAATTCGATCCCCACTAAAATACCAACTTCATACATTGAAGAACTTGAAAAACTATTTCTTTATTCTGTATGGAACCGAAAAAAAAAAAAAAACTCACATAGGCAATTCTTAGTAATTATTATTAATAAAAACAAAGCTAGAACCCTCCACTTTACCAGCCTTTAGGTTCTATACTAGTCACATTGATCAAAACAGCATGGTATTGGCAATGAAATAGAGTCATAGACATATGGAACCTCCTAGAAAACCTAGAGGTGAAATCCGTCTCCACCTGCTATTGGATCTTCAATAAAACAAACATTGGGGAAAAGAATCCCCCCTATTCTTTGAACAGTGATTATGCTGTAAGTTTTGTAAATATTAGTAAAATACTAATATAAGAATTTGATATTCTGGAATATGCTGGGTTTTTAAGGATTGTGGGAATTTTTGGTTTTAGAAATGGAATTGTTCTCAAGTTCACTACGGTAGATTCCTTATTCCATTTTGTTTGTGTGTTTTGTTTTGCTTTTATTTACCTTGATATTTAGAAATTGGTGTTTTGAAAGTAATGAAAGAGGGATTAGGGATAGGTGAGGCTATGTACATTACTCTCTCATTTTCACTAAGAATGTCATAGCACATTCAATTACTCACAGAATTAGCACTCTACAAAAAAGTAATCAAAATGGAAATCCAATAATGGTATAAATTGTTAGGTAATTCACTGTGATTGTCTTCTTATTCTGGCCCACCCATCATGTTCTTTAACTCCTGGGTTTCTCAAGGGAATATACTTCAAATGCTCACCTAACAACAGCAAAAGAAGCTCCTTAGCTCACTGAAAACCAATCAGATGTTCCCTCATATAATCTAACTCGGTATGAAGGTAAACTAGAAATGTGTAAAGCAAAGAATTGCTTCAATAGGAGTTCTCCAGGTACTTATTGTGCTAACAGCTCCTTTTTCTATGTGAGTGGTAATATAAATCCTCTCACCTTGAGGAATTATCAACAAATTATTACTCAAATTCCCACTGGCAGAATATAAACAAGCAATAGAAATAGCAAAGGAAAGTATTAACTCAAGAGAGAAAGCACAGTCACAGATTCATGAATTTCAAAAGCATCACTTTGCTTTTGTTCCTTAAGTATTCTCATGAAAATTCCTTTTTATATAAAAGCAAAAGTTCTATGAATAAAAATAAAATGGACGTGTTCCCATGTGTGCTCACGATGAGATTTCTTCGAAGTCTTCTCAATTTCCCATTTTTTAATAAATCCTCTGTAATATCATTACCTGTATAACTGTGCATATCATACAACTATTGTTAATGACAGAAGTTTCATCATTGAAAAATTAACAACATATTCCTATTATTGTTGCGACAGATACTGCCTTGAGTATTTAAATGTCTTGCAAAAACAAACAGCTAAACCAACAATAATTCAGATGATGCAGGACTGCTGATAAAGGAATTTGATAATTCAGTGTAGTTTTATGGAGAAATAGCCTTCTCAGTCTGGGTTTAAAAAAAACAACAAACTTTGAATGTCACATTTACATAGATGCTTGAAATTCTATATTGGAAAACAAAGCATGAGAATCAATATTTGCATCAAATAGTCTGTGCCTTTTCTACAAATATTTCCATAAAACTTCATGAGTTATTTTAAGAAGTTGAACAAATTGTATCAAATTTAGTTGAAAAGTTAACGCAAAAGCCATACCTTAGAATATGGATCAAACACTTTGTACATTCCAATATCATCTATATTTTTCCAAAGCAAGATTATATTGAATCAAAGAAGAGCCCGAGTTAGATTCTCTTTTTAAGGCTCACATACCAACGTTTCTGCTGACTTTTGTTTTCATGGTGTTTCTCTTCTAGACACACTATTAGTGAAACAACCTTAAAATTCTATCCTCTCTTGGGTTTTCACCAAGAGAAATACTGTGGTTTCAGAAGATTTTTATTAGAAAAAGGGTGTTGTTGGTGTTTGTATTAGATAATTTTGCCTTTACTATTTCTGTATTGCCATTTTGAATTACATACAATAAAAGTTATTTCAGCTTAGGAACTCCCAACTCTTTTCTGAATTCAGCAAATTTCCATTTATTCATTTTATTTCAGCCATTAGCTTTTCAGTAAAACTGGACTCATTATTCAGTGGGCTTGAAATTTTCAAACAATGTGACATATAACCCATAACATTACAATATCATATAATATTTAAGAGGAGGGAAATTTCTAACAAAATTCTTTTGATCCACTTTCTTCCCCTTCAGAAAACTATTTAACCCATTTGTACATTGATTATCATGCATTGTTTGCCAATATAGAATTTCAAGCATCTATGTAAATGTGATATTCAAAGTTTGTTTTTTTTTAATCTAGACTGAGAATAATAGTTCCTTTTTTTCCAAGGCATTATTTCCATAAACTTAGACTAGTATGTCCCTGATTTCACTTCCACTATTGCCAAGTTTAACAAGAATTTACAAATGTTTGTTCTCTCATTCAAGCATCGACATTCTTGTGACCCACACTAACACACAACAATAATAAACTCCACTCAGCAACATACTTCCATACACTGACATGAACACAGCTAGGACACTCCGATATGCCAAGATTATAAAACCTTACTGGGTTATTTGTACCATGCTGTCAACATAATGCATTGTAGCAATTTAGAGAACTTAATTGTCAGACCTTGTATAAAAAAATTAAAATAAACTATTATTATTACTTATTGTAAATAGCAATAGCTCATAAATTTTGTGGGAAAAAATGGCTGAAAAATTACCTTTGACCTTTACCTATTTTTGATCTAAATACATTCACTTGGGCAATAAAGCTCAACTTCAAACAATTTTTTTTTCTTTTTTTGAGATAGGATCTCAATTTGTCACCCTCCATAGAGTACAATGGTGTCATAGCTCAAACTCCAACTCTTGGGCTCAAGCAATTCTCTTGCCTCAGCCTCCCAAGTTGCTGGGACTACAGGTGCCCGTCACAATGCCGGGCTATCTTTTGAGACTTGGGGGGTGGGGTCTTGCTTTTGCTCAGGCTGGTGAGCTCAGGGCAATCCAACCACCTCAGCCTCCCAGAGTGCTAGGATTACAGGCATGAGTGAGCCATGGTTCCTGGCTAACAAATTTAAACTAGTAGCATAAAAATATTTTTTCTTAGATTTATTTTGATTGCTCCTTAATGAGTTTTCATTTTGGATAATTGAAAAAGGATGTCTTTGAAATATTTTGGTCTGCCTACCTCTGAACTTGATTTGAATGCATCTGTAAAGTTCTCTTGTAGTTTTGAGGTTCATGTTTTTTAAGGTATTTCTGAGAGTTTCTTTGTTTGTGAAAGGGCAGCACTCGACCAGCAGAGATCTCACAGACCACCAAGGCTTGTACAAAAGGTATTTATTGGTGAGGGAGGGGTGCTGCAGAGAAGCACTGAGGAGGAGGGAGGAGAGAAGAGAGAAGAGGAGAGAAAAGAGGAGCGAGAAGAGGAGGAGGGACAAAAAGAAAAGCACAGCCTTATATAGGTTCAGCTAGGGGAGGTCTCGGAAGGGTGACGGGATGGTAGAATAGCCAATAAGGAGTTACTGCTCTGGCGGGAAGAGCAGTTAGGGGCAGGCAATAAGTTTGACATTTTCAGTGGGTAATTGGGACAGGAAGATGAGGCAGGTTTTACGATTGGGAGATAGGGAGATGTTTAGCGGGCAGCTCCCTGTTGAAAGGAGCTGTAACTTTAAGAGTGAGACAACTGGTCTTGGTTTGTTTGAAAACAGGAAGGGGCTTTTTGGGGAGGGGGCTTTTCTGGAGCAATTACCTAACAGTTTGTTTTAGATGTCAGGAGGGCAGAATTTATACTGATATTTTCTGAAATATGTTGAGTGTTGTCTTTTTTGTTGTTATTTTAGCAGAAAATGGACTGTATGATGGGGTGAAATTATTCACAGGAAATGTTCCCTCTTACTCTGGTTTTGTTTTCCTGAAGGTGATGGATAATTCCTCACTTTTTATGAATTAGTAATGGAAATGTGTGGCATGGATGAATGTCATCAATGCAACAGCATTAAGTAAAAATGAGTCGTTATTTATTGTATCATCTATGTTTGTACTTATTAACAGGGACCAGGTGACTCCACTCTAATACACTGACACTTTTTGTTGATAGATGATCTAGGACTTCTATTTTTTAGTTGAAATACTAAGTTATGTAACAGATAACTCCAAATGCAGAGTTATCTAACTATGTGTTGTAATCACTGAGGCTCAGTTTGGAAGTTATTTAGGGTTCATTTGATTTATCTAATATTTAGTGAATACTTTAGAGAAAGCCATTTAAAACAAAACTATCCTCTTGATGGGTGCTTTTCAGATTTAAACAGAATACTCTTTTAAAAACATACTTATTTAAAAAATAAAACAAGAAACATAATGTGGATGTTTGTTAAATTTGTTTTAGAATTTGTTGTTTTCTGAGATTTTATAATTTACTTAGCTCTCTTTATATGATTTGTTCCTTTTTTTGTTTCAATTCATTAGATAGTGTATGTGGGTAGTATTATTTTAGTTGTTCTAGTTTATTTAACTCATAAATGTGTGTATACATACGTGTGTGAGAGAGAGACAGAGATTGATTTATACTAGTTGAAAGAAATTTCATGCAATTTCTTGTGTATTTCATTTTGATTAGGTGTTCTGTGCAATATTTACTTGTCTGTCTGTCAGATTGAGGCAAGAAAGTAAAAGCAGAACTAAAGGAATCTATCCTAGCCACCCTGTGTAGGCCTCAGCCAAGCCGCAGACGTTTCTGTTGTCTGTATGTTTCTTCCTTGACATACGCAGGGCCTAGATTGTAACCTAGTAACTTCCTTGTGGGCAGGTGGTCCGCGATGCGTCTCAAGGACTTGGGCGAATCTGACCTTCCCCCTTGAGCCTGGGACTTGAGGATATGTCTCTCTCCGTTTTATGACCCTCACGTGCACTCCCACCCTGAAAAGTAGATAAAAAAGAAGCAAGAGATTGAGTCAGGGGACTCGGTTTTGGGAAACACACTGATGTCCTGAGTACCCCCAGCCGAATAAACCCACTTCCTCTAATCAACTGGTGCCTGGAGTCTTCTGTCTGCATTGGTTTCCTGGTACAAGATGAAATGGCTAATTACCCACATTTGTCTACTTTTGTGCGTTGGTGAACTGTTCACTGTGGAGAGTTAATTGTGAAGTTGGGAATTTTCCTTATTATTGTTCATGTATATTTATAAAATGTAAACATTATATAACTTTTGTTCTAGATTACAGTGATTTTTTTCTTCCTTTTTTTCCTTTCTTTTTTTCTTCTTAAATCATTCTGTCCTTTTGTTTTCATTTTATATGTTTTATTGTCTTAATGGTGCTGCTGCTTTAATGCTAACAACTATATTAAACAATTTATTCTCTTAAGATTTGCTGGACATATTAACAGATTCTCTGGCAGTTTTGTTTGTTTGCTTATTTTTTTGTCTGCTTATTTTCAGAACAGTTTCCTAAAATATTAGAGAAAAATATATAAACTCTGCTTCTGAGTATAAAGGTGGAAAAAAGGCCATTTTTACTAAAAAAAGTATTTATTTCAGTTTCTAAAATCTAATTTTTAAAACAGTTTCTGCAGTGCTCCTTACCCTTCTCAGAAGGTATCAATCACAGCTATTTCATGCAATAGCTAACATCCACCAGGTGCCACAGACTGAACCTATCAAAGCCAGCCTTCTACCCCTCTTTCTCAAACCAGAAATGACATGTACTGGGGATTTACTCGGGTCCTTCTTAAATAAACGGTAGCAATTATTTCCTTGAGAAGATTTACAGTCTGAAGGAGTTTTGCCCCCTTTTTAATTTTCTCATAGAGAAAAGAGACAGCAATTTAAGAAACTGTGATTTGAGACCAGCTAAATATGCCCCTGTATCCCCCGGCTAAAAATAAATTCTCAGGATTCCCAGAAATCATGCCTACTTTGCAAGCTATTGTGTTTATATTTCCCAATCTGCCATCACTTATTTCTAATAACAATATAACTTCTCTCCAAATAGGGAGGCTCACTGGGCCCAAGAATGATATAAATGTGAATAGAGTTACAAGGAAGTTACTTACATTTGAAATAGCTAATACTTTTTCCTATCTGCAGAACCTGCTAGTTCTTATTTTACCCTCTATAAATTCACGACTATTTCTGTTCATTCCAGTCATCTCTTTAAGTTTTTAAATTATATTTTCTTGCTTTTGGGGTAGTGAAATTATGCAGATAAATATTGTGTGTAACCAAATGTTAATTTTGTTGTAGCTATAAGCTAGATAATTTTAGTCGTGAAAAGAGCAAGCAAACTAGATTTGGCAGAAATTAAAGTAGTCCCAATTCAGCAGTAACCTTACACAAAACCTAGATTCTCTTGTAATCAAATCAGACAAACTAGATTTGGGTATAATTAGATCAGCATAATTAAATTCCCCATCTCTTAGGGAACATCGAAATGCACACATGTAGGATTCATTATTTTTTTCCCTTTGTCCCTAGTTGCAGCAATGAAAATCTACACCCAAGAAGAATTCAGCTGGGTCTGTCACTTAAGAAGAGTGGTTCTTACCCACTGATACTCATCAAAATTAACTGTACTGAAAAACTAATTAGAGTTTTTACAAAAATAAAGTTGCAATATATCCCATTTAATTTACTTTGATTCTGCAACTCATCCATAACTCTAAAGAATAAAATTTTTCATGAAATGATTGACAAATGGGGATTAAGAATGCAAGAGTGTGTTCCCTATTCATCATAGATTTTTTAAAAATAATCAAAAGCCTCATATTGATCGCCAACAATGCACATTTTATATTTTCACTCCATTGCTTGGCCATTAAAAATGAGAGAATTTTGGGTGGCGCCTATGGCTCAAAAGAATAGGGCACCAGCCTCATATACTGGAGGTGGCAGGTTCAAACCTGACTCTGGCCAAAAACTACAAAAAAAAGAGAAAGAGAGAGAGAATATTCTTTATTAAACAGCTCCACTATTATGCATTAACTGTTGTTTGATCTATGGATTTCCCATGATTTTTATAAGCATCATATGGATTGAAATATTAATTTCACTTAATAAAATATGTTGTTAAACATTTAAATATAGGTGGCCTAAACTTTACTGTAAGTTATGTACCTTATAAAATACATCATTTTAGACTCAAAAATACTGTTGGCAAAAACCTGCCACCTAAGTAAGTATGAAACATAAACAGATACATTTTCTTCAAAAGAACAAACAGACAGAAAGAAGAACACAATGCACGAAATGCTTCCTCTGTGTAGACAGAATGTAAGGGGACTAGGATGAGGAACATGTGAGCTTCTGAGTTGATGTCCTTTAATACAGTAATGCACACCTTCTATAGTGAACTACCATGGTCAAGGACATCCCACAGATGTTGGGACCTTCCACATAAAAGCAGTGCTGAGTTTTTTCAAGCATGGTTTCATTTTTAATTTTCATCCCCCACTTATGACCTCTCTAATGTCTGTAATTCTAGCACTTGTAAGTCCTTCTTCCTCAGAGAATGACTCCTGTTGCCACATTCCAGAGACAAATACTTCTTTCTCAGACCTAATAAGAGACGTCTTTCCTACACTCCAAGTTGTCAATTTTGATATAGGCTAAAAAGATGTTTATAATCAATCATCACAAAAGAAAATTTCATAATAACTTATGAAAGTAAAACAGATAATGGACTTGTCCTGGTAAGAAAACTACAATGAGAAGCTATTTATTTTACCATCAAAACTCCTTGAAAGGCATAATATGTAGAGATGGGCTTTGACATACACTCCTCCTATTTGGAAGCATCTTTGTGACATGATTCCCAGTTCCATAGCTCAGTTAATTGATGTTTATTCTTAGTATCTTAGGTGAGATTCCATCATGAAACTCAGCTTCCAACTACACAGAGAATGTCAGCTTGTATATGCTTCTGTATATCTTCTGCTTCATATTCATGGCACTTAACATAAACTTAAATATGTATTTTCTTTGGTCATTACTTCTCAAACTATCTACGATGAGACATCTGTCTACCCAGTCTGAACAGTTTAATAATTACACACAGTTCACCTCCCATGAGATGCACTGTGCAAATTTAACAACATTCCCAGCTTTTAATAATATCAGTCCGCTGATCACAAGCCTGGCTACAGACAATATCACATTACTTTGAGATTGTATAAGCTATTGGTTCCCCTAAATTTGTGTACTTATTTCAACATACAATTTGGGGATGAGGATTCATACATTAAATGCAGTTTGAATGTCCTCAGATACACATTTGCATGTGTAATTTAGGTGTTACTAGCAAGAAAGAAGATCACAAGAGCAAGAACCTATTGCTCATATCGTTGGTTTCATCCTCAGTAAGTAGCACAGTCACTTGGCACATAAGAAGTAAGGACCTTTGCCAAAAATTACTACCAAATTATTATTTTAGGATTTATATTTCACTAAGTTTAGTTAATGCCCCTTCAAAATGCAATTAATTATTCATTTTTATCCTACTTTTCTCAAAAAAAGTATGCAATAGAAAATATAAACTTTCTTCTGGGTACAAAGAATTGACCGGTGTAGCATATTCATATGGGAATGAAGGGAGAAAGGCTACAAGGATAGACCAAGACTATATCATGGATACACTGAACAATTTGAATTTAATTTAATGAACACTATGATACCCAGCAAGTTTTCCTGAAGGAAGCCATATAGTCAGAAATAGTCTTTAGAAGATTTATTGAGTCAGAAGTTTGCATGATGACTTGAAAGGGACAATAACAATGGAGGAATACATAGCAGTGCATCAGATAAAATGGATATACATTATTACCTGAGTTAGACATGTTCAAAATTATTATAAAATCTCTTAGTTGATTATTATTTTTATAGTCATAAATTTTGTTCTTATTTTTGGTAATTAATTTTGTTTAAGTTTTTAATCCCCTTGGCATCACACTTTCTACTTCATTGATAACATTCATTGGACCTGGTAAACAAGATCCTTTGGCAAGATGCACGTGTACCAGAACCTAGACATAATCCCCATAGATAATTCTAAATGCTGACATCCATCTGAGGAGTCCAACAATCTTTGTGATCTAAAGATACTTCCTCTGAAATCAAAAGAAAATTTGAATCTCACAGCTCTAGAAAATAGGAGAAATGCTTGATGAGCTTACTGGATTCTTGAATCAAAAAATATGATGCAATATTTTGTGTGGCCTAACATAATCACCATATTTTTAGCTGGACCCAATAAGGAGGCGATCCTTGATGTTGTCCAAGCTAGGGTGCACAATTCTTACCTCTTTGGCTCTGATCACTCACACTTACTGTTTTTCCAAATTTCTGTAGAAGATAGAAACCTTTAAGCGAAGTCCATTAGAGTTTTGTGTAAAGGAATCAATCTATCTACAAATAGTCATAATCCTCTGGAGAAACATTTCTGTTCTTGAAAATGAATCCTGATACACTGACTAAAATTGGGGCAAAAAGACTTATACCCTTAAATAGTCTCCATGGTCTTGTTAGCATGAAATCTATCAAGTCTGAAATCTCAGCATGCAAAGCTACACTACATAAGGATGAAGAGGCAAATAGGAGGTGGAACCCTTGCCAGTCCACACAGCCAAGGAGCATGTCTGGGATATTATTTTTCTGTGATACTAGTTAGCATTGCCCTCTCCCAACTCACCTCATAAACTTATAAAAAATTTTCTTTAAACTGTTGAAAGCAGAAGTTATAGCCTAGGTTTACAAATGGACAACACAGGCCTTAAATGGACCTTCTAGAGTGAACTCTTTACATTATTACCTAAGTATAGCCAAAAAAAAAAAAAAAAAGTGAGACAATACAGATTTCCATGAAGAAATTTTCCATCATGAGTGCATTTGATTGTTGACTTTTCCTGAATGGAAGAGGTTTCACAGTCATGGATTTATACCAGGGGTTTACAATATCAACACTGTTAGATTTAGAGCTAAGTAAGTATTTTCAAGGAGTGTTGTCATATGTACAGTTGGATGTTTAGCAACATCCTTTCCCCCCATTCACTAAAATGCCACTAACGTTCTGTCAACTGGGGGAATGAATGTCTCCAACACTGTCTCTTCTCACACTGGGGACTATTGACTTACACCAATTATTGGACAGTGGACAATTTTTTAGTTGGGCAGCAGGTACTTGCAAGGGATGAGATGGAGAAGGCTTGATGAGGAAGTGTGGGAAAGAAACATGCTTAATGTACCTCACAGAATAACCACAGATGGTGAACGTATTTGTCTCACGCTCATCAAAACACATTCACTCTAGAGAAGTCCCTGACTCACTCAATGGAAAAGATAAATGTCTATCTGTTTCTTTCTGCAGACACCTCACATTTGTTAAATGAACTAATGAGTAAGCATTTATTTATGATAGTGAGATGGAGGTTTTAATATATATTATCTCTTATTTTTGCTGATGTGGGATGAGTGTCTCCCTGAGATCACAACTCCCTGGGGATACTGGCCAGCTCACGGATGGTAGGAAGACACTAGACCTTTTCAATAATGGATGGAGCAGTTATTTACCTTGAAATAGAGACATGATCTGAATATACATTTGCTTTTCCTTTCTAAACCCAATGCTTATTACCATTATTATTTTATGACCTATTCTGTATCCTCTTGCCCATCTAATAATGTGCCAGATGATTTATTCTTACCATAACACATGATTTAGCTCAATCATTAAGGCATAATTTTCCATGGGATTAACTGGATTTACTGTGTATCTAAGAATCTGTAAGCTTCATAGAATGTTGGGGTACTTATTTAAGTCCATTTATAAAGTTAACTTGAATTTCTTTAGTAATATCTCACAAAATAGAGCGTGTGCTCTGATCGAGAAGAAATTTGATGTTGTCATTGTTCTCTTAGTCATACAAACCAAGAGTAGCTATAAAGATTGTGTACATATTTGGCTACATTTATCCTAAATGGTTTATTGGTTTATTTGATTCTATTGTAAATGGCATTGTAGTCTTTGTTTTAAATTTCAATATTTATTGAAAGCATGTAGGACCACAACTTCCCTTTTAACTTTATAATCTGCATTCTTGCTGTAATTGCTTTATTAGTATCTGGAAGTCTTTGTTTTGAGGCCTTTTGTGGTCAATTTGTTGGCATTTTCTACATGGGCAGTTATGTTACCTGTGAACAAAAACAGTTTTACTTCTTCCTTGCAAATCTACATAACTTTTCTGTCCTTTTCAGTCTTGTTGCATTAGACCGGCTTTCTAGCACAATGTTGAATAGGAATTGTGAGAGGTGACATCCTACTATTGTTCCTAGTCTCAGGGGATAGAATCTAGCTTCTCACCATTCAGTAAAATGTTAGTCCCCTCCTCTTTTTTAACATATTCTTTACTGAATTCAGGAAGTCCTTCACTATTCCCAGTAAAATAGGATTTTTTTTCATGAAAACTTGCTGTATTTTGTTGAATATTATTTTCTGCATAGATTAATATCATTTCATGATTTTTTCTTTATTAGCCTGTTAATATGGTTGATTGTGGTTCTGTTTATTTTTTTATCTTCTATTGTTGAGCCAATCTTGAAAAGATGGACTAAATCTTATTCAGTTGTAGTATACGTGACATATAATTCTTTGTGTACATTGTTCTGTTTACTATAATATTTATTTGTAAATTTTTACATCTGTGTTTCTTTGCTTTTCATTTGATGCATTTAGACCATGCACTTTCAAAGTAATATTTGTTATAGTTAAATTAATAGCTAGCATGTGTGTAACTTTTTTTTAAAGAGTCACTTGTTTGTCTCTTATGATCCTTTCTCTCTCTCTGTCTCCCTTTTTCTTTCTTTCTTTCTTTCTTTCTTTGCCTTCTCTTGTTTTGATTTAGCATTTTATAGGAATCCATTATATCTTCTCTCTTAGCATACCAATAATATCCTTTTAGAAAATGTTTTTTTTTTTCTACTGAATGCATTTAAATATTTTTGTTTATCTTTTTTTATACACTTCTATCTGTTATAGTTGTGTCTCTATGAAGAAAACTTACAGGACTGCAGCTTGGGAGTATGAGGAGATTTCAGGGCAGTATATGATTAGTATGATTGATGCACTTATAGATTACCTGATTTTTCAATCAGAAGTTTACTTGATTAGAATTAAGTCTTTATATAAAGTTCAAAGGATTGACAGCCTAACTAAACTGAATTTTGGAATCCATGAACGCTGATTATTTAGGTGTCTTATTTAATTCTTTTCTAATATTTTCTAAGTTTTTAATATGGGTTTTTAACATCTTTCATCCAATTATATTTTGAAGATTTTATTTCTTTTTTTATTATAAATATTGTTTATCTATTTTTTCCTTTACTGAGAACATTGTTTGGAAATCAGCAATATAAAATATTTTTTGGGTGAACAAAATATTTTCAGACTTCTTAGAGGATGGGTTATGTAAGAACTTGAATTTATCAAAATGAAACGATGTAATTAAAGTGTTTGTATTCTTTTTAAACATACTGGTTTTCAATTGAGGTTATTTTGCCTCACCCTCAAAAATATTTAGTGAGGTATGAAATAATTTTTTTTTACATCTAGGTAGAGGTGATAACAGATCTAGTGTGTAAAATCCATGGGTGCTGCTAAACATTCTAAAATGCCCAAGATAATCTCTGTGTAACAAACAATTCTCCAGTCTAAAAGGTCAATAGTGCTGCCATTGAGAAACCCTAATATGTGTTTACTTTTTAAAAAATTATATCTGCAACATTTAAAAAGTAATATTTGTTTACTTATTGTTAACTTAGACTACAGAGGAAAATAATTACAAATGTCAGCATACTTCAAAGTGTAGCATGTACAAATGGCCTGAGAAAAGATATATTTACTGAATTCAAAATAGAATGTTCATTGTTTAAAGATAAAGGTGTAAATTTTTCAACAAATAACATAATTGAAGAAAAGATGAGGAAGTAACCTTTATCATTTTGACATTATTACGGTGCTAAAAAATAGCTTCACCACTACTAAAGTATATCTGTGGTTTTATTGAAGGATACTCTACTCAGTGTTACCCTGGAGGAGTTAGTGTGAACTAGGGACACGTATCTGTAAGTTAAGAGGTAGTTTTAGATCACATCAAATAGTTAAAATTTTCACCAGATTTATTTGTTTATGTGCTTTTTTTCTTGAAATCTCTTTTACACTGCCATTGTCCCATCATCACGAAACCAATAGTTGATGATTAGAAATAATAGCTGATATGTAATTGTTTGTACAGCCTGAAGGGGGAAATGTAGTTTCACATATCAAAAGAACTGGGAGGAATTAAATATGATCTACCGCATCCGTCCTGTTCTAACTGTATCCTGTTAGAATACAGTAATGTCTGAGTCATCTCTAGGACAGGCAGACTTAAAATATGAATGGAGAATCTCCAGAGAAGTGTCTACAATTTTGACTGAGAATTTTACTTGATTTTGCTTAATAAGTTTTATCAGAAGGATATTACTTTCTGCTTGATTTATGTATAAATTGATTAAAGTATTTAGCTTCTAGTTTCACTTTTGGTCATATAAAATTATTTTTCACTCAAAATAATTAATTATTGTCTGTCTTGAGGCATCCTTTACTCTACTCCTTCTTTGACTTTTAAATATCCCAAAGTCTCGTTTCATCCCTTTCACTCGATCTCCCAATTGTCTCCCATCTTATTCACACCTATTCATGTTTCTACAAATGTACTCCTGCACAATATAATATCAATGTAATTTTTTAAGATGTCTATAATATTTTATATTTACTACTTTCCATAATAACAATAATGGATGCTTTAAAGTATTTAGACAAAGTGATTTTCTTGAGGACAATAGTATAAAAAATAGTGGTGTAAGATTTTAAAAAGTCATAGGAAGGCAACTACAGATTATCTGATTTTTTAAGCATATTCCTAAGTACAAAACATGTAAGGATTTTTTAATTAATATATCAATGTTAGTTTTTTCAAAAATATTTACATCAATATAGGGCAAAATATTCTTTCATAGGTAATTATACACACAAGGCCAAGGGTCTTTGCTGTAGTATAGAGTCTGTGCAATTTTCTTTGGACATAGGCAGGACTAAGGCACGAATTGATTTAGAGGTTATGCATTTTTTTTCAAATCTTCTCAAGGATATTTCTAATTTGAACAATGATAAAATTGGAATGTGATATATTCAAAAAAGTCTTCATTGTCAGCTCTGTTCTATAAAATTCCAAATTTACCCTTCCTGTGCTTAAAATTTATCAAAGATTATCTGTTGCTGATATCATGTCAGAGTGCAAACTTCTTTCACTAATATATTTACTCAAGGCATATGTGTTGTAACCCACCATGCTATCACATCTACCATATTGCTTTTAGACATTAAAGATCTGGTAATAATAAAAAGGATCATCCTCTCTATTATAAAGAGCAGGCGAGTAAGTGTTATTTACTGCAAGTGAAATAAACAGGTAGATTTGAAAGAGAATGAGAAATTTGTTGGTGGTTAAAGAATTGTCCATTGTGAATGGTGAGAAATATCTTGTTATGTGAAGAGTAAAAGAAAGTGACTTTTTTTTCCTGGCAAAGAAAAGTATCAATAAAAGCCCTCGATATACAAATAGAGCTCTCTAGTTTCCAGGAACAGAAAGTTGTTCTACTTTCTTAGGATTTGATGAAGCTCTTTGAGATAAGGCTATGTGAGGTAGAAGAGACAGTATGGGCCCTTCAAGATTATTTGTTCACTGGTATTAAGTTTCGAGTATATTCTACATCTAATCAAAAGGTGTTGAAAACTTTTAAACTAAAGAGTTGTATGATCTGATTATGTTTTTATAATATAATTCTGAGTAGTCATGGATAAAGGATTGTGCTGAATCTGAAAAAGTTTTGCATTGATTGATTAGGATAATATTAAGGTAGGCTTGGTGAGAGATGATAGTGATTTGGCAGAAATGATAAGTGGTGATGGATAGGACAGTATCATTTATATCAAATGATAGTGATACATCAAATGGATTGCACAGAAGAGTAAAAGAATGTCCTGGATGGCAGGACCCATATAAAAGTTTTTGAAGTTAGTTGTATATCAATGACACCAAAAGTAATTCACTCCAACTTATGTGGTAAAATCTGAATGCATGTGAGAACATCCTTGAAGGTTAGAATGACAGAAAGGTTTTGCAATTCAGGACTCCCTTGATCTAGCCCACATGCCGAGCAGCCTGGGGATACTGTGAAATGTTGGTAATATCTCTAGAGGAAAAAAAGGGATAGCTGAAAGGGATATCCACCCAAACCAGGGGGGTCCTTGATCCTGGATAGATCTTTGCATTGCTTGCTGTAGATATGCTTCTAAAACAGTACCTACATTCTCACCAAAAGTCTAGAAGTTATCTCATGTTATTATCATTTCTCCAAACCAAGTACAGTGCCTATTAGTCAAAAATCCTTCAATTTGCAAGAACCAAGATCACTGCCCACATGTATACTATTACTGAAAGAAAATAATTTTCTTTTATATAATGACTGATTATTTGAAAAGTTTGCCAAAGCACGGTAGGATCTTCCTTTAAGCAGTAAAAAGACTTAAGACATGCATTATATTTCTAGTCTTTGCAGATAAAGCATCTCAAGGTTAGAGAGGTGCTGCCCAAAGTCATGAAGCACAGCCACAAACCAGCTGAGTCAGGCTAAAATAGACACTTTCAGAGTCCAGGGACATCAATCTTTCCTGTACATCCTCCCACCTAGAAGAATAATATAGTTGTTTGGGATTGCTGGCTTGACCCCTCATTAGGACAGGAAATCTTCTCTTTTTCTTACAAATGCTCTTAGTACAGGGTTACATTCACTGCAGGCATCTGAGGGCTGGATCAGCTCACTTCACACCCGATCATTAATAAAAACTCTCAACTCACAAAATATCAGCGATTTCACACCTTTTGACCCAGGTCCTAGATATATTGTATTACTAACAGTCGTTACTCAAAACTTGAATGGTCATAGTATCAACATCAAGATCATTAACATCATGAGGGTTTACTCCTTTAAATAGCGTTTGTAGAAAAATAATACTATTCAATTGTCTTCCTTTAAAATAATATGTTACTTTTGGATTCTGATAAATTTTACATTCCTCAGTTCTACCAAAACCACACTACTAAAATATAATTTCATAGGGTTGATATGGTTTTTTCCGTTTTGCAAATATGAAGCAAATTGCTATAGAGCATCATTGGCATCCCTCTAAGGCGGTGGGTCTCCACCTCCCTAATGCCTCCTACTGCGGAGACCCTTTAATACAGTGCCTCATGTTGTGGTGACCCCCCAACCATAAAGTTATTTTTGTAGCTACTTCATAACTGTAATTTTGCTACTGTTATGAATTGTAATGTAAATATTGGATATGCAGGATGTATTTTCATTATTACAAAGGGGTCATGATCCACAGGTTGAGAAGCGCTGCTCTAAGGTGAAAATTAATAACGCAGGATTGAAAGACGAAAAGTATTCCAATATATTTTAGGCTTTGATAGTTAGATAAAAAATACAATGAAAATGAAAGCCATTTCACTGTTGGTGGTCATACAGACATTTATTTTTCAACCACTTGATTCTAGGACTTTGAGATAAACAATGGACACAGATTTAGGGAAACTAGATGGTTAACTAGAGACAATGGTTGGCGAATTATCTCAGGAAGAAGGAAAAGTTTTATTGAAGGTACTACACATATCATATATCTATAAAAACCTAAGGATTTCACCAAAAGAATTCTAGAATTGTAAATACATTCAGGAAAGTCTCAGATTACAAAATCAATGTACAAAAATCAGTAGAATTTCAATAATATACTAATAATCGTCAGGCTGATAGTCAAATCAAGAATGCAATATAATTTATAATAGCAACACAGAAAATAAAACACCTAGGAACATGTTTAATCAAGGTAGTGAAAGACACCGAAAATGAGAAAATAGAACGCTAATGAAAGATATCATAGATTCCTCAAAAATATTTTAAAAAGTCCTCTGCTCATGGATTAGAGGAATTAATCTTGCTAAAATGTCCATACCGTCCAAACGTCCAAAGTGACCCCATCAAAATACTAATGTCATTTTTCAAAAATCTAGAAAATATAATTCTAAACTTTATATGGAACAAAGTAACCCAAATAACTAAGGCAATATATATATTGCCAAACTAGCCGTAAGAAAGAATGTAACAAAAGTAATCCAATACTAAGAATGTAACAAAAGTAACCCAATAACTAAGGCAATATATATATATATATATATATATATATATATCTCACACCAGCCGTAAGAAAGAATGAAATAATGTCAATTGCTGCACTTTGGATAAAACTGGAGAACATTTTCCTAAGTGAATTATCCCAGGACAGGAAAAACAAACACCACATGTTCTCCCTCATAAGGGGAGCTAAGAATGTGGGCACATAACCATAAGTTGTGTAAAAGATGTTGAAACCTAGGATGGGGGAAGAATGGGAATTGAGGAGGGATAATGATTTCCATATCAGGTACAGTGGGCACTATTGTGCTGACAGGCAAACTGAAAGCTTTGACTCCAACACTATACAACTCATCCACGTAACAGGAACATTTTTACACCTATATTTAAAACAATATTAAAAAAAAAAAAAGAAATATTGGATGTTAGTTAATGGCTTTGAGTGAGCAAGGATGTGAATGCTATCAGATGAGGCAGAGCCAAACTCTGGCTCTTCCTCAATTCTCATGAGCAGCGTAGATTTTATGGGAAAAAAATTCCAAGTCAACATGGACTAGTCAGAAAAAGGTGTTAAGCAATGTATAGTAATTGTAATTGTATTTGTAATTTTTAAACAGAAACTATATTTTTTATGGCTTTGGAGACACCAATAGCTGTTTTAGGAAGTGGTCTAGAAAGTATGAAATTCACAATGTGATGTGTTGAACCAATTGAAGGTTTATAGCAAGAAAGAGAGCAAGTATAAGAATACCTCAGAGATGATTTCTCTCTCTTTCTGCGTGTGTGTGTGTATGTGTGTGGAGTGCAAAAATAAATTAGTAGGTATGAGTAACATAAGTCAAAGAAAAATAAAACTGTAAGTATATATATATATATATATACACACAAAATAAAAAAAGTTTATATATGTGAGCTATATATTTCCTTGTCTTTCTTTTTGACATATACTACGCATTTAGTTAAACTTGGCAAGAAGTTTTAATGAAGTGTACCCTTTGTAAAAGTATAATGGCAGAGAGTGCAATTACTCAATTTGGAGAACATCTAAAAATAAAAGTTAACATATTTTCCCACAAAAGGAGACGAATCATTAAAGACACACAATTTCCTCAAGCAAGAGTTGGAAATTAAGACCCCTGGGATGGACCGACTCTGTCAATTACATGTTGATCCTATTAGTCTTTAGCTTTTGGCACTATTTGGGAGAATTTCTCTATTGCTATCAATATTTCATTGCAATGTCCTCAAAGCTGGTTCCTATGTATAATCATACTTGTATATTTGCTATTAACATTATACAACAAAGCTTTGAAAGCCACAATACCCTAAAAGAAAGCACAAATTTCAAGTCTTAATTCAAATTTTTTTATTATACTTTATATGACTTTGTGAATTGAAAAAGGAATCAGTTTTCTTCTAGAATTGCTCTGAAGCCTGGGAAAAAATTCCAAAAATTTCTTTTGGTTGTTTTGGGAGCACCACAGTGTAATGTATAATATCTTTTCTATTTTGAATTTTCTTAAAGTACAACAACAAGATATTAATAACAAGATATTAATGTTTATTACCTCTAATTTTAAAAATTATTTGTAAATTAATCACATACATACATACATATGTGAATCTGTTTTAAAAGTTTACTCATTAATAAAAAAGAGTTAATTTGTATCAGAGAGGACTATTTGCTAGAAAAGTCCAAGTGAAATTTGGGGGGATCATAGAAGTTAATGTTATCATTACTTTGATGGTGGTCTACAGGACTGTATATTTTAGTCAAAACTCATAAATTTGTAGAATAAACCAGCAATTACAGTCGAAGCTCCATAGTTGATCACTTCCCTACACTGACCACCTCCTTGAGGTGACCTAATTTTCATAGATCAGACATGCACACCCTGCACATTTTGGTACAGTAGGCCCCGTCCCTTAGGGTGCCCACCTCTGAATGTTGACCAGTTTGGTACAGTTCCTTGGGTTGTCACCTTACAGAGTTTCTACTATATTTGTATTTATGTTTCATTATATATGATTAAAAGTACAATCATTTCTCTAACAAGATGAATATTATCATAGGTAATATTTATTTTGATAATATTTATATAATTTTCTAATAAATATATAAGGAAGCTCCTATCAATTTCAAAATGCACCCTATAGTAAACTGAGGCAGATTTTTTATTGTTTTTTTTTTTGAGGCAGATTTTTTTAAAAGTTCTTAAGTATATAATACCCACCTTTGTTGATTTTGTGAGGAAATAAATATTTCTGATGGAAATATAAATTCATAGCACCATTTCAGACAGAAATTGCACAGATTCTAGAATTAAAAATACATATTTAAGTAATTGTATGTTTTTAGAAACTTACTGAAATTTTTCGATACCCAATAAAAATATGAAGGAACATGATCTTCTGAACATTTTTAGTATTATGTCATTATCAATAAATAAGACATTTATAGAATGAATAAAGTATTCATAGTTATTTTTAAAGTAAATCTTAGATCCTACCAATACTGTACTAGAGTCATGTGGCTGCCATAAGAACTGACCAGAAGCTTATTTCCTTAAAACAACAGAAAATTATTTTCTCACAGTTTTGGAGGCCATGAGTCCAAAGCAAATATCAGTAGGCCAAAGTCAAGGTGTCAGAAGATGCATACTAGTCTGCATCTTTCTTGCCTCTTCTAGATTCCTGAGGCCAGAATCCAGAATTTGGCATTCCTTAGCTTGTGACTGCATCGCTGCAATCTTGAAGGCCAGTAGAGTCAAACATGTCTGGTAGTCTTGCCATCGCCTCCTCCCCTTTCTGGGTCAAGTCTCTTCTGTTTCACGTTTATAAGTAAAAATGTGATTGTATTTAGGGACCAGCTAGATCAACCAGAAGATTTTCCCCACCCCAAAATCCTTATTTTAAGCTGGGCACAGTGCCTGCCAGCCTCTAGCTATTCCAGAGGCTGAGGCAGAAAGATCACTTGAGTCCAGGAGTTTGAGTCCAGCTTCAGAAACAGAGACTCTCACCTAAAAAAAAATAAATAAATAAGTTGGATGAAAACATTTCAAAGTGTATATAAACCAGCACATTGAACCCCATGATTGCATTAATGTACACAGTTATGATTTAATAAAAGAATAATCCTTCATTTCATCAGATTTTCAAAGACATTTTTTCCAAAGAAAGTAATGTTGAGAAATACTAAGGATTAGGACCTAGTATCTCTTAGTGCCTTTCTTTTACCCTATCACAAGCAATAGGAGAATTTTATAGGTGAAATGCATGTTAACACATACACAAAATCTGGAAAGGTATACTAAAAACTATGAAAATACGTATCATTAGGGAAGGCAAATGGTAATATGTAGAAACCTGTGTTTATACGTTTTATTTATAATATTCACATTTAAAATTATTATTCATACAGCACATTATTAATACAAAAGTTTTCCTTGTATTAATCACATATTTTCCCTACAATGTGTTACATGAGTTTCTTATGAGTAAAAATATACATGTGATAATTTAGACTGGTTAATATATCAGTAGGTTGTCTAATTACCCTGTTGGTTATTTCCTCTACTGTGAAGAAGTTTTTAGTTTAATTAAGTTCCATGGATTGATTTTGTTGTTACTGTATTTGTTTTGGTGGTCTTATTCATTAATTCTTTGCTGGGCCAATGTCTAGAAGAAAAAGAAAGAAAATATTCACAAACTATATACCCAGGAGAAGCTAATATCAAAAAACTCAAATCAGCAAGGAAAAAAAAATGACCCCATCAAGAAGTTGGCAAAAGACCAGAACAGACTGTTCTCAAAAGAAGATAGACAATGACCAACAAACACAAAAATCTGCTCAGCATCACTAATTATCAGCAAAATGCAAATTAAAACCACAGTGAGATACTGCCTTCCTCTTGTCAGAATCATCATTATGATCTAGGAAACCAGAGCTGTTGGCAAGACTGCAGAGGAAAGGGCATGCTTACAAACTGTGGGTGGGAATGTGAACTTGGACAATCGCTACGGGAAACACTATGGAGATTCCTCAAAGAACTAAATGCAGACCTACCGTTTGATACAGCAGTCTCACTACTGGGTATCTACTCAAAAGAAAAGAAGTCATTTAATAAAGAAAACATTTGCGCCTCAATGATCATGGCTATACAATTCATAATAGGAAAGATAATGGAACCAACCTAAGTGCCCGTCAACTGAGGAGCTGATAAACACCACATACAGGTCTTCATATACAAACCTATATATATATAGAAAGACACACACATGTATATACATACATTCACGTATACATATACATATACACATGCACACACATAACTGGCGTAGGCATGAAAAGGAATGAAATAATCCCTTTTGCAGCCTCTTGGATGGAACTGGAGAACATTATCCTAAGTGAAGTATTTCAGTAATGGGAAAGCAGATACAACATAATATTCTCACTTATCAATGAGAGCTGAACACTCATGTGTTGGTCATAAAGAACAGTAATGGGCATTGGAAACAAAGGGCATGGTGAGTGGGGAGGAGGTTAAGGCTAAAACTCCACCTGTCGAGGACAGTGTACACTATTCTGGTATCAGGTACACTGAAAACCTGTCTTTAGCATAACACAATAAATCCACGTAACAAAAAATACTTGTGGCCCTAAACGTTTTGAAATAAAAATTAAATAAATAAATACGTTCTAGACATAGAAAAAAAAACAACAGTTTAATAAACTCAAAGTACTGATTGGTCTATTAAACTTAAGTAATCTTATGAAACAAGCAATTATTGAATAAAATTATTTATTGTATTTGCTTAATATAATCTTATTAATTTTTTTATAAGTTTATTAAAAATAGTGCTAGTAATTTTTAGGATAGGAATACTTACACTGATAAAATGATACTTCACAATACTAAAATATATTTTCAACAAGTGGGCAATTTAAAAAACAAGTTGTGAGGCTTGGCACCCGTAGCTCAGTGATTAGGGTGCCGGCCACATAGCTTGGGGCTGGAGAGTTTGAACCCTGCCCGGGCTTGCCAAAAACAACAATGAAAAAAAACTATAGCAAAAAAATAGACAGGCGTTGTGGTAGGCGCCAGTAGTCCCAGCTACTTGGGAGGCTAAGGCATTAGGAGGTTCACTTAGGGTGCCAGTAGTCCCAGCTACTTGGGAGGCTCCATTCATTAGGTTGTCTATTTGTTCTGCTAATTATCTTTGTTAAGTATAACAACCTTACGATTTATGAATAAGAACTAACTTTCTCTGGGATAAAGTTTCAGAAACTCATATAAGTGACTCTAAACCAGGATTGGGATCCCTTGAGTTGGTAGGTATCTTTTGTGGCCAATAATAAAAGTCCTGCCACATTCAGAGGGCTAGAATTTGCTTTCAAGGCATGGTCCACAATTTGACCAAGCATTAAAAAATCTTATCATTTCTTTTATGTTATATGTTTTCTTAAATAGAAAAAAAAATCAGACCAATAACTCACTACTATATCACAAATGTCCCCATTCCTCTTCTGCCCATTACTCCTCCATCTATTCAGGTTTTCATTATTTTACTTTGATCATCATTGCAGTATTTTTAAATTAAATCCTAAAAGTGAGTAAAAATGTTATGCCTGGTTATTCTAAGTATATTATCAACTCCTTTATTGTCTCTCTCTATCCAATAACCAACCTCCTGACTCCTACCTTCAAGGTTAATTTCCCTGAGCTTTAGTAAAGTGTAATGGGAAATAACTTTATATGTTTACCACATGAAGTTATAAGTTATGATTTGTACATTGTGAAATGATTAGATCAATAAGTTATCAAATTCATCACTTCACACATTTATCAATATTTTTGTGATGAGAAACTTTCTGATCTACCAGGTTAACTGTTAAGTGTACAGATGAATACTCAGTCATGTCTTCTCATCTCTCTTTACTTGTCTGCAGGAGGGGAGATTTGCACAGCATCAAAAGCCCTCTGAGAACTACCCTGAATCTTCCAGAAAAAGCACTTACCACTTCTGTGCCTTCTGGGCAGCATCAACTACCATAATTTCTCCGTGTGGGCCTTCCTGCGTTGTTACACCCATCTCGTGCCTTCTTTTCAGCTCATGGCCCTTCTCTTCCACCACTTGGAAAACACAGTTAGTAAAGTTACACATCACCACAGCCATCATGTAAAGCCTCCCTAAATCCCCTGAATTCCCAAGGCATATTTCACACGCATTTGAGCAAGTATGCCTGTAAATATTTTGTTATCTTCATTAAAAATCCTAGATACTGGTTTCCAGATTCTGGAGAATATACTACCAAACTTCAATTATCTCAACCCCAGTAACAACAGGTTTCAGGTTGATGTATGTGCACTGGTTCGCTGATTGCAAACAGTCCTAATTTTTTGAAAGACAGTTACTATGGTCCAGTGTCCATCCGAAGGATTGATGACATCTTTGATTCCTCGTAAGTACCCGTGACTCCTTCCACTGCTGAGTTCAGATGTTATTTCCCTCATCGTCTTTTCTAATCATCACAATAAATTTGCTAATCATTGACAAGTGGCAGTTATATCGTCTTCCACTGATGGGGTTTTATGTGTTTCATCAATCAGTTCTTAAACCCTTTTTCTTTCCTGTGCAAAACTACTTCAACCGACCTTTTAGGCACAATTGATGAATAACTGCTCTCTGTCCTGAAATATGGCCAATCCAGAAAAGCTATATATATATAGAGAGAGTGGCATTTGGGGTTTCTGTGTTGGAGAAATGGCTGTGCTCTGTACTTCTGATGAGAATGTGTTTCCATCGACTGTTATTCACTGATGAAGTAATGGTAGTGCTGGAGAAAAGGGAAAAATCTCTGCTGAGAGTCATGTCTGGTGTCTGTAGAACTGCACAGTGTTAGCTTCCATTAAATAGAAGCTTCGTAGAATCAAGGATCACAGACGTAATATTTTAAAACTTTTTAGAAAACATTAAATGAAAGATGTAAAAGGAGGTTCAATTATTATTCTCTATCTAGTTGAAGCAACAGAGCATTTTCCAAACCGTCAGCCTCTGCTTGCTTTGTGTTATACTCTCACGTACCTTCCACCACCTCTCTAATATATGTAACTGATCAAGTTGAATTTAGTCTTTATTTGCAAGTATCATAATCTTACTGTATGTAAATGTGTCTTAAATAATATGTGGGGCAGAGTGTGTGTTCTGTATGTTCACATGGTCTAAACATGTAAATAATTTTCTTACTTTATTTGCTCAAATATGTTTTCAGGAGCTTGATTGAACTTGTTGCTCATAGCTCCTTGTTCAATGTTAATAGCTTATTGTGTGACTGTAGTACAATCCTGAAATCTTGGTTCTTTCTAGTCTCTTACTATTGTGCAAATTACTGTGAAAAATAATCCAGTCTGTAAATTCTGGGGGTATTTCTACAAAATTATCTGCTTAATATATACATGAAAGTCAAATTATTATGCACAGAGATATGAATGTTCAATTTTAATAAGCACCATGAAACCTCTCTCTTATATCATATTAGTGTAAAATACTCATCAGAATAAAGTCCTAAAACTAATTAATATACTTAGAAAGGGCAAATGAAATACAAAGATTGTAGAAAAACAATAATGAATCCCTGTGCCATCAATGAATAATTGGAAAATAAAGAAAATACATAATGATAATACATTTATCAAGTGATACAAGTATAAATCAAGGTGATAAACACAGACTATATATTTATATATATATGTGTGTATGTGTGTGTGTGTGCGCCCTCATATATACCAAAAATAAAACACTGATTTAAAAAATCTTAAATAAATGGTGAGATATAGTAAGTTCACAGGTGGGGAATTTCAAAGTTATGTGTTAGGAAGATACAATTTTTCTCAAATTGATCCATAGATTTAACACACTTATAATCAAACACCTGGAATAATTTATTGTAAACGTAGGTAAGTAAATCCAAAATATGTCAATGGAACAGAATATCAATGGAACAGTGTCTAGAAATAGACCTATACAATTATGGCTAATTAATTTTGGACAAAATTACAGAAGTATTTAATTCAAAAAGTATGATCTTTTCAATAAGTGGTGCTAGAGAAACTTTAATATATAATAAAAGAATCTGGATATAAACTTCACACGTTATACAAAATTAAGAAAATGGATTATAGACCTAAATATAAACTGTGAAATCACACCATTTAAAAAAGAAAAAATAGCTTGATAAACAGGAATTTGGCAAGTAATTCCTAGATATGACTCTAAAAGCATATTGACAAAGAAGAAAAGTGAATTTAGTCAATGAATGAAAGGATTAGCTTAATATTTGGAGTAAATTGCATATCTGATAAAGGATATATGTACAAAATATATTAAAAACCTGTCCTCCCAAATTAAGAATACTTATAAGCCAGTGTTTAAAAGGAGGACAATTCGTGAGTATATACTTTACACCAAAGAGCACATAACATACAGCAAATGAAACATATCAGTGCTCGATACCATTACCACAGAGACATGCAAATTAAATATAAAATATGACACTACTACCCATCTATTGGGATCAGCAAAATAAACTTTAAAAGTACTGACTAGTCCAGCTCTTAACAAATTTGTAGAGTAACTGAGACGCTCGTATATTATCAGCAGAAATAAAAAAGGTACAACGACTCTGGGAAACAATTGGCAGGTTCTTGTAAACCTAAGCATACACTTAGGGTCTAACCCAGCGATCACTTTCTAGGTTTTATATTAGAGAGATTAAAAAATAAACTTATTTTCCCTCTGAAATAGGCACACAACTGTTGATGGCAGTTTCATTCATCATTGCTTGACAATGGAAAGAACTCGTATTTTTCAATGAATTTAATTTTTGTCTTTAAGTGAATTTATTTAAAATGCGGCCTATCTTCAGAATGGAAGCTACTCAGTCGTAATGTAAGTAATGAACTATTAATATATGCAACCACTTGAATGAACCTCAAAAATGTTATACTAAAAGAAGCCAATCTTTTGCCAAGGCTATATCTTATATGATTGCATTTAATGGACGTGCCAGAAAATTACAAAAATATAGGTCCAGAGAAAATACAAACATTCATAGTTAAAGACACAAAAATGTCATCTGTACTGTATGTAACTATGATTAAATATAAAATTGAAAGCAAGTCAGATATAAAAATAAAATAAGTTGGCATAAATAATTTTATGAACCTGAGATATCACA
>NW_003852428.1:698614-705888 GCF_000181295.1 Otolemur garnettii | reverse complement strand
ATACAAAATTGAGCAACCACACTTTTGAAAATGTATGGAATTGATTTAGCTTTATGATTCAGCAACACGCTAACAGTATGTTACCAAATAAGTAAGGTTTAAGTTAAAATAAATGAAGGGAAGTTTTGAATAAACTATTGCATAGTTTATATAAAATTTTATATTTTCCATAGTTGATTTCATTTAAAGTTTAATTCCAAATATGCTATCAAACTTAAAGTTTGTTGATTTTTTTAATAATTTAAAAAAATGCTTTTATAATAAAGAAATATTTTTATCTGCTAATAAACTTTTCCCTGGCTTTCACCATACACTCATAATTTTCTATTCCAGAAGTGAATTTAGCCTAGAGTACTTACTTGATATTGGAGAATCTACAAATAGCTTTTGGGTCTTTGACTATAAAAAGTGTAATATGAAAAACTAATTGCTATTATGATATTGGCACATCATTTTCCATGACATAGATGACAATCAGGTGTTTAAATGGGAGTCTTCAGGCTGTAGCTTTTAACACTAGCTTGAAAAGACAAGATTAACTAATCGCATTCAACATATTATACAGTAATGTGAAAAAGGGTTTAAAATAAAATGTCAGAAATAAGATAGTCAAAATAGAAGAAATATGCTATCATACTTTCCTATATGTTTATAGAGCAGGTGCATTCATTGGATACCTCACTGAATATATGTCATACATTCATAAGTGATATTCATGTGTGAACTAAACCTTGATAGACATTATCCTCTAAAATAGTTTATTAGTGGGAGAAAATGTTCTGTAAACACATGACGGTCACAAACAGTAAGAAAAAACTCAAAACTCTAGGGTCTTCTCATGAGCCACTTATCACCATTGAACATTATTTTGGCAATAGACTGTGGATATTCAAGTAGACTACTTTCTTTCCCTGGAAATCACTAGAAAGTCAAGGCAAAGTGCATACGGTCGTGAACGAGGGGTCAGAGCTCTGCAGTGTACTCTCAGATAAAGACAGAAGCTGAACCCTGAAAGATGTAGGCTATGTAGACTGATGTGGTCACTCCATGAAGACTGATACTTTATATACAGTTGAGACCGAATTGGTGACTCTTAAATTAAGATCGCACACACTCTTTTATTTGTATGCTTTAGATCATTTTGGCAAGCAAATTCTTAAGACATTTCTGCTGTGGAGAATATTCTAATTTATGGAGAAATCAGCTGACAAATAAATTTTTGTGTTTGAAACAATTGTTGGTGTGTGGTATCAAGGAAGCTCTGAGATATTATGCTTTGTACATAATAGTTATATTATAGGTCATTCCCCTTATACCACCTTCTCTTTTTTTTTTGCAGTGTTTGGACAGGGCTCGGTTTGAACCCACCACCTCTGGCACATGGCACATGGGGCTGGTGCCCTACTCCTTGAGCCACAGGTGCTACCCACCACTTTCTCCTTTGAAGTGAACTATTTATCAAAAATTTCTTTCAAGAAACTACCAATTTTATTTCTTTTGTTTACAAAGTTTCAAGAAAAAAATGAGTAAATATGTTACATATTTACCAGCAATTTGTAGACTTTAAGTCGCAGAACTGCTAAATTTTGCTGTCATTTTTACAAATGCTGCTCTTATTTCTATTAAACTGTGGCTATGACAAATAGTCTGATTGAGTTTTGTACTGAATAAATATATAAATGAGTGCATGAGTAATGAATGATGAATAAATGAAACACAGACCAAATATTTGAATTATATACAGTTACAATAGAGCTTCACACTCTAAATGACTTATTCTTTTAGATAGAAAACTTATTCTTACTGCAAAATAAAGTGATTCTCATGTGCCATACTGATAAAGTAACACTATATGAAACAAAATTAATTTATTTCATATTTACAATCTAAATTTTATGACACTGGTATTTCAATATCCATTTTCCCTCTTTTGCTTTCCCATATCTGTACATAGTGTATGTAAATTGAGATAATATTATACACATCCTATAAATGTGACATACGTATATATGTGTATATATACATGTATACTTCAAGGATATATGTGTGTGTGTATCTAGTTAACTTACACATGCCGTTTAAACAAAGTAAGAATGGTATAATTTGACAATATGCTTTTGTCTTCTCTTTAATTTAAAAAATACTAATAAGCATTTCCATATGTTGGATATATATAAAAGTTTATCAAATGATTATGTTTTATTCAATTTTGGAATAATAAAATGATTTATTTGGGTGTTCAGACATTTCATTTTTCCATGATCAATTTTTCTGTGACTTCTGTGATGTATTTAATTACTAATTGGCCTTTTAATGTAGGAGTGCTTTTATAGGCTTTGTACAGAACTATTAGGCCACAATTAGACTCTAGTATGAAGTAATTTCTTTTTTTCTGCTGTTACATAATTTTAATAAATAGTGTCAAAATATTATTTCAAGTAATTTAGCTTGTTCAATTGTTTTCCCCACATTTAAAAAGTTGTTCTGATAAATTATCAGTAAGAAATTTTTATTTTGACATATCTCTAGGAAGTCAAATTAATCATATTCAGATTCAAATTCATGTGGTTGAAATTATGGGTAATTTTATTCTTAATATTAAGCACTTTATTCTTGAATCGTGAGAAAGTATTATACACAGAGTACTATACTCTAAATCTGTTGAGGAATCGACAGACATACCTGGCATCGTCTCTTCCCGTCTCTCTGTTAGTAGATCTCTCCTCCTCCCTCCTCCCTCTTTCTTGTTCACCCTTTCTGCATGCTTCTTTGTGTATATTAACTGCCTTCCTGGCATTTTGCAATATTGAATGACGTATAAGTGACTAACAATGCAGTAATAAATGATAAATAACATATTTAAGGATAGCTCTTGCCATTATTACCTGTTTAACTTCCAATAAAGCAAAATACATGATTGTTAGGAATAACAGTAAGATTTTTACATTCTCTTCTTTAAATGCTGAGTGAGTAGAATTAAGAACACAGAAGCTCTGACAATTAAGTTTGTGGATTCATCCTAGAGAAAGTGCTACCCACCTCACTGCTGAATATCACTGTAGTCACCTTTGAAGTTCTCTTCTTGGGCAGGTGCGCACTGATGCCAGCACCTAGTCCAGCCTTCACAGCAATTTCAAAACTCTTTTTCTGGAATGACCATCAAACTGTCATCGCATTACCCTTGATGACCTGAGTGTCATCAAAGTACCTTCCTTTCAATATTTTCTTTATCTTTAGACAGGTGAGGGTGTATGGCAGGGGCTAGGGGTGCAGTTGTTTCAATACAGTTATTTGTTACTGGCTAAAAACTCTCTCACAGATAGTTCCATTCTTGTGGTGCAAGAGCCATGTGCTTTTAGCCAAAATTTATAAGGCTGGAGTATTGTAAGGCTATAGCAACGTAATTAAAACAGCATGACATTTGTATAAAATTAGGCACATAGATTGAAATAGAACAGAATAGAGAACTCGGAAATGAAGCCATACAGTCATAATGAACTTATTTTTGACAAAGAGACAAAAACATTCAATGAGGCGAGGAAACCCTCAACAGTCAATGGCACTGGGAATGTAAATGGCTTAAACGGCACATGGAGAATAAAATGGGATTTCTGTCACTTGGTATATACTAGAATTAGTTCAAGATGGATTAACCACATAAACATTAGAAATAAAACAATAGGAATTCCGGGGGGGGGGGGACATAGCAAAACCTCTTCTAGAGATAACCTAGGCAAGAAGTTTTTGACTAAGTCCTACCACAGCAACAACAAAACTAAATAAATAAATATGACTTAATTAAATGAAGTTTCTGGACAGGAAGGTAAATAATCAACAGAGTAAATATATAACTTACAGAATGGAAAAAAAATTTGAAAATATATATTGAACAAGGAACTAACATACAGACTCTACAAAGAACTTAGATCAGTAAGAAAAAAACTTATAACTTCATTACCAAGTTGGCAAAAGACACGAGCATACTGGTCTCAAAAGAAGACGAACAAATGGCCAACAAACACGACCAGGTTTTGAACATCAGTGATCTTCTGAGGAACACCAATTAAAACAACAATGAGATATTACTTTATCCCTATCACAATGTCTATGATTAAAAGTTCAAAAAATCTTAGATGTTGGCATTCATGCAGTGAAGGGGAAAGTTTATGACTTGTTGGTAGGACTGAAAATTAATACATCCCCTGCCTCTGTGAAAAACAGTATGGAGACTCCTCAACGACCTAAAATTAGACCTCACGTTCAATACAGTAATCCCCATACTGGCTATCTACCCAAAGGAAAAATGTCACGATATAGAAAAAGTATCTACCCCAGAATCTTTATCATCCCATATCACAATTACAAAGCTATAGTGTCAACGTAAGTGCTCGTCGGCTGAGGAATGGATAAAGAAAATGAGGTGTTATGTGCCGTGGAGTCCTACTCAGACATAACTGGGAGTAAAATAATGTTATTTTTAGCAATTTAGATGAAACTGGGAAATGTGATTCTAACTAAGTAAAGTATCTCAGGAAAGAGAAAACAAACACTAAATAGTCTCATTAATAAGTGGGAGTTAAACGATGGATACGCCTGGGGAACAGATATTGGAAACTAAGGAAGGGGAAGGGCGTGAGCAGCGTGGGGGATAAAAATTATCTCCTGGGTACAATGGACACTGCTCTGGTGATGGGCACGATTGTGCAATGCATCCATGTTCCAGAAACACTTTTTAGCTCCTTACTATTTTGAAATAAAAAATAAAATAAATGGGATGGTGCCTGTTGCTCAGTGGGTAGGGTGCCAGTCCCATATACCCAGAGTGGCTGGTTGGAATCTGGCTCTGGCCAAACTGCAAAACAAAAAAATATCCAGGCGTTGTGGTGGGCGCCTATAGTCCCAGGTTCTCTGGAGGTTGAGGCAAGAGAATCGCCTAAACCCAGGAATTGGAGATTGCTGTGAGCGGTCATGCCACAGTACTTTACCCAGGGTGATAAATTGAGACTCTGTCTAAATAAATAAATAAAATATAAATAGACTTAGTAAATAAAATTACATATTAAAGAATTAGAACTGCTAATAAGAAGTTCTCATTTCATAATTTCATGTTCATGTATAAAACAAAAGTTCAGATTGGTTAAGGTGTTTGTTAAAACAAACATCTAGTTAGTTCTGGGATTCTGGATCTCTGACTCCTACCATTTTGAGTCTGCCTGAGTGCATATTTAGTTGTACAGCGGATACTTTAGTGTGAACTTTTGTGCTCTGGATTTAATCTCTTGATTACTTGACTAAATGAATTCTTTTTTCCTTTTTTTTTTTTTGGCTGGGGCTGGGTTTGAACCCGCCACCTCCAGCATATGGGGCCTGCGCCCTACTCCTTTGAGCTACCAGCGCCACCCAGCAAATGAACTCTTGACACTGTTGTGGTCTTTCCTTCAGTGCAGGTCCCTTCCTGAACACAGCTGAACTGTGCCTGTGTTTTCCAGGGTGGGGATGTCACACTTTGTACATTCTTTTAATTCCAAATTCTCATGGCAGCTGAAAAATTTAGGCATAATCTGAACCCTAATTCAAATTATTATACTGAATGTAATGAACTTCATATGTGAACAGGTATTTGGGAGTCAAAATTAGACACAAGATTAAAAATAGTTTGAGAACATGTATTAAAGATATTTTTAAAATTCTGGAGCAAACATTTTATCACAATGAAATGACATAAAGTCATTTGATAAGAATTGAAGAGAAACAAAGCAGAAAGTCTGTTTTAGTTTTGCAGTAAGTTAAATGTTTTGAGGAGTGACACCTTAAAGAGAATTTCCCCTAATGGAAATGACAGTAACATGTTCACTTCACTGTAAAAGCAACCAGTGACATAAAGTGTAGGTATTGGAGACATGAGAATGACCAGATGCAGCCTATCAATAAATGTTGATTTAAGATACACGTGAACTTTCCAAATAGTGATGTGAGTAGGCAATATTTTTCCAATATTTGTAACCAAATGTTGGAGTTTCACTATCTCTTTTTTAAATTTTCTTAATGAAGAGATGGCATTTACATAATACTTCATATTAAAATGATTTTATGCAAACTATTTTAAATGTTTTACATAAATCACAAACTTCACTCAGTTATAAAGTAAACCTTTACCTTATAGTATTTAAGCAACGATAATGACAATTTGTTGAATTATTACTACGTGTTGTTTTCCAAACTAAGCATATTACATGGGTTTTCTCAATAATACTTTACCTCTTCTGATTAAAGATGCTCAGTCCAAGAACATGCCATTTACCTATGCTCAAGATTTCTAAAGCAGAGTTTGGATTCGGGTCTGTATAATTCCAACATCTTGTCCTTAAAATTATGCTGTTATTCTTTCACACCTATTGGCATTTTCTACGCAAAACTGTTTCATTACTGTAGGGCAACAGTATACTTGAAAACTTACATTAAAATAAGGGAATGATATTTAAAAAATCTCTACATCAAATTGGGAACTGTACTAAAAGGTTAAAATGAAATATTACTACATTCCTTCCCTGTTACATTCCTAGGGATATTATGTGAAACAGTGTTAGACAGGATTATCAATCATATACAGAGATTAACTACAGCTCACCAATCATTCACTGTCTGAGAGCATTCACTTGACTGTAGATAGGATCTTCTAAGTAACAAGGCTTACTGTGTTATATAGATATATGGAGTTCCACATTACCGTACAGAATATGGCAGGTGGCAGATGTTCCCGGTTATACATGATGACATTAACATGACAAAATCCACATCATCCCCTCAACTCATCTAAAATTCCATTACCTCATTATTGATTAATTGCTCCAACTTTAAATTTACTTGAGACAAACTTGACTTATAGGTCTACTTTTTCTATTTATTCCAGAATGTTCTACCTGTCAAAATGAAGGAATCTGATGATTTTCTTTCAAGGAAGAGAATACGTATAGTAGCACATTTGCCCTTGATTAAACACAATACACACACAGTGTTCTCAGTCATCTTAACACAGACAAATAATGCATGCAACAATTGTGCATGTAATTATTACCCCATGATGAAAATAATGAAAATATTTTCACTTTGATGAAGGTGCTTGGTATTTTTTCTTCTTTTATCTTTTAAGTTTTGATCCAAGTACAAAACTATAAATAAGGAAAAATCACTGTATAAATGAGGAATAATCAGCTTACATATCATACTGATGTTTTGAAAATTCCTAAGGAAAAAATTAAAATGCTTATCAGATT
>NW_003852428.1:695371-698594 GCF_000181295.1 Otolemur garnettii | reverse complement strand
TTCAGTGTCGAAGGTGGTATAGTGAAACTTGCTGAGACTTTTTTAGTTTCTTACTTGAGAGAATATAGCTGTCTGTATTTTTGTCCAATCACAATAGTATAAGATTTGCTCACGCAACTATAGACGTAAGTGTCCTGCATTATACTGCGTGTGCTTCTATTACTATATTTTTGAAAATATTTTATTTATTTTCAAAATTGAATGAATGATGATAAATGCTACCTGGTTTAAGAAGACTATTGGGAAGGCATTGACTTTATTCATAAAGAGATATCCTTTTTATTGAAACAGGGAGAAAGTGTCACATGTCATAAGAAATTTTAAATGCGCTTTGAAAGATCTACATTAATCAGATAGTTGGACATCAAGAACTAGAGTATTTTGGCAAGGTGAATTACTCATTTAAAGCGTCACATTCCAGAAAAGGGAAAGCATGTTCAGTGGGAGATGTACGACTTATTGTTACTGGAAAAGATAATTTTGCTTGGGATGAGTGGGTGTATTCTACAGAGTTTGGAAGTAGGACAGGAAAGTTAGATCTGTGGCTGTGGAAACAAACGCATCTATGCAGTCAGCATTTATTTGGTGCTTATGTGGCTGTGGTGCATTTCTAATTCTTTTAATGTTTTAGCTAATGTAATCCTACTAACCTTGATAGCAGGGGCATAACCTTATTTCACAAAGTAAGATGTAGAACAGACCCCTACCACTTCTACTGTTACCTCCGCTATGACTATTACCCCCAAGATTATCAGCACTATCATCCTAGTCCCCATCACAGTCCTATGACCACATTCACACTCACACTGCCCAGTGCTGCTACCAGGACAACCACCACTCAACCTACCACCACCGCCAGTTCCATCTGATTCAAGCCATCATCGACCCTTCATTGTGTTCAAACAAGCTCATCTTCACTGACACTCCAGCTGCTAGTAACATTCCTTCATCTCCATTCTCAACACGGGAGCCAGAGAGAACTTTTCAAATATGAATCTGACCATCTAAATTCTTTATTTAGAAATCTGGTGTCTTCACATCCTATCTAACAATAAATTCAGATTCCTCACCATGCTCTATAAAACCCTTTATGACCTAGTTATTGTCCATCTCTTGAAATTATGTCTTATCATCCTCTACTTTCTTTACCTCATCAAGTAATTTGGATGTTCTTTCTTTCTTTTTTTTAAATCAAATATACAAAGCTCAACTTACTGTAAGAACTTTGAAATTCATATTTCTTCTGACTATTTTTTCCCTGACCTTTCCATGACTCTCTGCCTCACTTTATCCAAGGGTCTATTAAATATTCATTTCTGACAGAATTCTTCCCTAAACAAAATATTAAAATCATGCCCGTATACATGGACCACATGCTGTTCCATTTTCTTTTAATTCTTGACCTTCTTAAATGTCATTATTGAACTTAGAATACTACTGTTTTAAGTAGGTAGATTGTGAGTTATTACTGCAGGACAGACTTGGGAACATAGCAATGAACAAATGAGAAGAAGAGTAAAAAGATGCAAAACTCCTTCAGGAAGCATAGGTTATCATCTCAAGAACGAAAACAATACACTATATACATATATATTAATTTGTGATATTTTAGAAATTAAACTATTTTTTTCTATCTGCATTTTTAGAATGTAAGCTCCATGAAAATAATTTCTACACAGCATTTTGATAAGCAACAAAAACTTCAGGTTTTCTGAGACCCACTATGTCACTGGGGAAAGATCCTAGAGCTGTTTGTGTGATGTGTAACTTTAGTTTATTGGACTAATTTCTCTCACTGTGGATCCCAATCAGAAGGGAAAGACTTTAGAGTTACTCTGTCAGTTCTCAGGGAATGGCCTGAGCCGTCATTCCAATGTGATACTTGTTGTTTCCAATGCCCAGAAGGTCCAAAGAGGTCCACCAAGTATTGGCCCTGTTTTTGTTCATTTCTGTTTCTTTGTTTTGTTTTCTTTCTTTTCTTTCAGTGGTAGGGGTTACAAGGAACAATAAATTACCTTTTGTCTTGAGTGAATTCTCAAAAGATCCCAGAGCTTAGAAATCTAGAATATCAAAAGTATCAATGTATTTGTATCTATCTCATGTAGATTCTATTAAAACATATAATATACCTACTACTCATTCTGCTTGTTACTCTAATTTTAATAATAGAGTAATAATTTAGTGAGCACAGGAGTAGGTCATCATGGTATTGTATAAAAAAAGTAACTCTTTGCAGACAAAACAGATACAGTGCTTTACAATTTATTTATGTGATTATATGGCAAAAATGCATCAAACTTCTGATATGAAAACATCTTTTAAAATCCTTTTTATCATTTATATATAAATGTCTGAACAATTTCTACATCAATATTTGCATAACAAGTGTCAGAGATATTTGCTCAAGTTATCCCTAGGAAACAAACTCAACTTTGTTTATCATGATACAATTAAATTGTCTAAACTTGTCCTTTACAAGGACCACAGAAAAGTAGTAAGAAATTGTATACCTATTTCACGTTTGATATTGACACTTATATCTACGATTTTCTGAGGGATTCAGCAGGAGGTTTGGGTGTACTATTTAGGCAGGAAGAAGCGTATCCCAGGCTTCTGCCTGACTCTCTCTAACCATGACTCTGAGAGGAAATGTGAAATTTTATAAGTTGCTGAGAAAAATAATCATAGCCTCAGATTTAAGAACAATATAAATAAGCATAGGCTATTTTCAGGTTCAAAGCTGATTCACCTTAAGTTGAATTTCATCCAAACTTACATTAATTAATTGTCTGAACCCCAGTAAACGTCTGTGTTGGCTGAACAATGGTGTGTTAGATTTTCATGTGTTCATGTTAGCTAGTCTCACAAAGGCAGATTTTTCTAAGCAGTTTCTGTGTATGATTACTCTCACACTTGACCACAAATATCTTCAAGGAAGGCTCAAAGAATTATTTGTGGCATATATTTTCACATAGTTTTTATCAATTTAAATATCCTTAAACTTTATTTAAGAAGATTTACAGAATAATTTTTCTGAGATCTTGGCTGGCGACCATGATGATAGTTCAAGTCTGGATTATCTTCACTAGTGTTCTTGACACAAAGTCCCTCCTCCATTATATATCCAGTGTACACTATGATGTTGGTAATTAGCTTGGTAGTTTTTGAGAATCTATGATCAATTCTTCTTTAGGTCTTTGAATTTCTTTTCAAATAATTCTCT
>NW_003852428.1:687866-695113 GCF_000181295.1 Otolemur garnettii | reverse complement strand
TGGTCAAGCCCAGCCCATTATCTCCTTTGCAAATAGTTTTATTGGAATGTAGGTGTGTTCATTTATGTGTTAACCTCAGCTATTTTCTGGCAACAATGGCAGCATTAAGTAGCTATGACAGAAATCACATGATATATCAAGCTTAAAATATTTGCTATCTGGGTTTTTGCAAAGAAAATTTGTTCCTGCATTAGCACAATGAATTCAAAATCTCTGGTGTGCGTTAGTTGTCACATTGTGTTATGTTCTTAATGTTTCATAGTCTTCAGGATCCATCCTTACATGCATTCCCTACATTTTTGGTAATAACTTCTTGCAATTATTGTGTTACACAATCTTTGTTCCAGATTTGCCCAACCTTGGCCACTCCCAAGAAAAAAGGAAGTGATTTGAGTTTAAATCTGGAGGCAATGGAGTGAGGCCAGGGTAAAGGTTGAGGAATATTGACATGCCCAGCAAGACATTTGTTAAGATGGGTCATTCTGTGGTCCAGAAGCAGTACAGAAACAAACATACAACAGACAGAAAGAGGAATTAATATTGCCAGTCTCAGAAACTCAGTAGAGTTTGAGGATTTACTGTACTATGAATGATCTATAACTCGCTTATTTCTCCATCACTTTTCTCTAGATCTCATAATTTTGCAATAATTCCCTGAATTTAAAAAAAAAAAAAGATTGGTAAAGCTCACATTTCAAATAATATCATAATTTAGTCATCTTTGGGTTTGATTTTTGGCTACTTTAATTCCATAGTGACTTAGAGATAAATTCTTTCATCACAGCTACAAATAATTCCTACTCATCTGATAATTCTAAGAGTATAGAAATCAGGAGAAGCTGCCATCATATTCCTTTAATACTACAGTACAATTGGAAGCAATCAGCCAGTCCTCAGAGGTATATATTTCATGCCAAGGCTGTATCACCCCAAACCATAAGTATAGGTGAATGATATCAGAATATAATTGAAAATATTAATGACTCCTTGTCATACTGTCTTCCAGAGACAGCCAGAATCTCATCTTTCAACCAAACTGGAAATATAAACGGGCCTAATAACTAGTCTTGTATTTTCATTTTCTTGAGGGTCCATTGCCTGTAACTGCCACAAATTTCTGATACGATAACAGTCTTAGATAAAAAAAAAAAAAAAGTAGAAGAAGAAGAAAAAAGAAGGAAGGCTAAAAAAGAAGAAACTGTTTAAAGTAAAAATGGAATTTTGTGAAAGATATTTGGGTAGGTTGTGAATTCAGGTACAGAGACTACTGCACGGTCATCCATCACAGCATGAGAATGTTCCAGTGAAGACCCTACACTCAACAGCGCTGGGCAGAGTCACCACATCTCACACCACTGATATGGCACTGAATACAGAAACTTGCTCCCCATCTGGCCCTGAAGTACAGGTGATTCTCCTGTCACTCTTGCCAGACATAGGTATGTGTGGAAATTGTTGCCTGCCTTGCTTTTTTCTAGATGAGAGTCCCATACTTAGCACTGGGCAGATGATATTACTGCAAAGTATGTTAGCTATAAAAAAAAAAAAGGCTAGGAAAGCAAATTTCTGCTTTAACTTTGTTAGAAATAAGGCATGTTGTGAGAAGTTTTTCAAACATAAATAAGCGGTGTTTGAAACTTGCTGTGTGACTAAAGACATCATAGATTTCTACCAGACCTTAAAAAAAATAAAACCTGGCCCACTAAACCAAAATTGTGACATCTTTATAATTGTTTTAGTGTATGCACTTCAGAAGTGCTAATGTGCTTGCTACTCTTGGGTGAACCATAAAAATTCTACATCTGTTCCTTAAAGAACTTGACACAATCTGGCTCAGTCATTTTTACATAGTGATTATTGTTCTTTAAACATCAGTGAACATGTAGCAATGCACAAGATACTGAATTTCTGTGTATAGTATGGCGTCCCTTTGATTTCACAATGATTACAAATAGGTGTTATACTTTAATTTCTGTAACAGCTAGTGTTTACATCCATATGGCTGAAGGACTAATTAAAAATCTATTGTGTAAATCTAAAGAAAAGATGCTGAACTCACAACTAATTCTGTGTATGCTTTTATATTCTCATAGTCTGACATACACATCTATATGTCTGTGTATATACCTATATGTACAGGTAAAATGACCAGGTAAAGTGTATGCTAATTATGCAAAAAAAATAACATTTTATATTGAGTTTAATAAATGTTCATGAAGAATATAACTATTACACAAAATAACTGGAGCTAAAGCGACTGGGTAATTCAGAAGGATCAAATTATTTTTCTTTCCAAAATTGTTCTTTCCATAATGGGCTTCCTGGAAAATGGAACCTAAAAAATGAGGTCATCTTTGACTACCTCTTGCATTGCCATCCACCCCGCTTCTCACCAATTTAAGTTGTGCTTCAGGATCTAATCCATAGATTCTTTGAGTACCTAATTAACTTGTCAGTATGTGGTGATATTTTGCTAGTGGCATAGGTAATTCACTTTAGAAAGCAAAAGTTCTTTTCCGTTGGAATTTTAGCTGTGTATCCCTCACTAAGAACCAGCTATGAGCCTCAGCTTAAAATATCAGCTTTGACCTACAAGGTGGACAGGACAACAAATGTGAGTTTATTGTCTTTCTCTTGTTTTTAACAACAGGAAGATCCATTCACTTGAGCATCCCTACCCCCTCTTTTAAAACAAAAAAAAAAACAAGTGTTATTTGTACTGAGAAAAATTTGCTGCCTTTATAATTTAAAAACTTTAAAAATAAAATTGTGAAAAGGAAAAAAAAATAGAAAATATGGCTTTTCTTCTTAGTAAATGTTTCTCTACAGAATATGTTTCCTTCTCTCATTTTTGTATTTTTTGCCTCAGAAAAATAATAGCAATTGCCAAAATGGGTATAGCACTTGTTACAGGACAAAAGTAATTTATTAAACTTGAAATTCCATGTGAAAAATGTTATCATTAGTATACGTTTGAATATTGAATTTAATTTCAATTGAATTAAAAAGATAGAATTTTATTGAATTCTACTGAATTTAAGGATAGAATATGTATGTATGTGTACATAAAACATAAATATGTGCATTAATAACATTGTGAAAAGGAATACAATAAGAAGAGCCACCCATCAACCCCCATTCCATACGACTGCACCTGTACCATTGAGCCAGGGTCTCATTTTAGGTTGAACCGTATGAAATGGGTGGGATTTGATGTTTTTAGCATATATAAAAGTCAATTTTCTGGGCAGCGCCTGTGGTTCAAAGGGGTAGGAAGCCAGTCCCATATGCCAGACGTGGCGGGTTCAAACCCAGCCCTGGCCAAAAGCTGAAAAAAAAAAAAAAGTCAATTTTCCATAACTCGATTTAATAAATATAAAGCCAGAAATTCCTTTTATATGAGGATAGTTCCGTCAAATCAAAAGGGATGCATTCTTCTACTTAAATTTTGATTGTTATACCCACACTACTTACTAACAATTAAAATGAATGCTTTATAGAATGGGACATTTATAATACCTTCCACTTGTGTACTGTACCATTCACTTACTCCTTCTTATTTAAAAAGAAGTGAAGACATTTCCTTCATTCGTCTAATGATTGCCTCCCTAATTTGCTGTAAGTAAACAAAATTTACAAAGGATATCTTCTGCGCTGGAGTTACCCCCCGAATAAAATTTCTGGTAAGCAATATAACTTTAGAAAAAACATGTTTGCAAAGGAAATAGAAGGAAGACAGGGAAGTGTAAAATTGAGATTAGTCTAACTTTGATAATATTTCCTTTCTAGCATGAAAGACGGGGAAATACATTTAGGGTATGTCTCAACAAATAGCTTACACTTAATTCAATCTGGCAACAATTTTCTGTATGACTGCATTTCAAATATTACATTTTCTTCCCACTAGTTTATTCTTTTTATATAATTGACCTAACTATGTCAAAATAATATGTTTTTGAACGTGTTTCACTATTTCTTTCTCTTTTTCCCATAGGGGAAAAATGAGATAGTATGCGTCATTATTCTGCTTATAGATGGAGAAAATGGTTTGAGGGGAGCTGTCACACCAGTGATGCTCTGTTCTCTGCATCCTTTCCTCCTTCTTATCTGCTATCAACTAAAAGATTTTCTGTTCTCTGCTTTTGATCTCATCATTTGTTTGTATGATTGGCTCCCCCCTCCACTCTATTCAGGCCCCTAGCTTAGATGTGGGTCAATATTTCCTTGTATATTTTTCTGGTTTTTTGGCCTCAGCTATGTGGTGGAATGAGCCAGTGGTCACTCATCATAGAGCACCCCATTGGGAAGATACATTACCCTCAAGTGTGGCCAGTCTTATAGACTTGGGGTAACATGCACAGTACCAGTTCTCATTGCTATATTCCCAGATTCTGCTAGCTTCATTATATAGGATTTCTGCTATAAATATGTGTAAGAAACTTCTCAGAATGTAGCCATAGGCATAACTAACTCTGCACATAACCAGATCCACACATATCCAACTTCGCACATGTCTGGGACTATGTGACTTTCTGTGTACAAAGATGTCATTGAAAAAGGATTACACTTGTGGTAGCGTGGCTCATACCTGTAATGAGCACTCTGGGAGGCCAAACTGGGTGGATTGTCCAAGCTCAGGAGTTCAAGACCAGCCTGAGCAAAGCCAGACCAGATAGCTAGTATAAATAGTAAAAAAAAAAAAAAAAAAGAAAAGAAAAAAGAAAGAAAACAAAAACTAACCTGGTGTGGTAGGTGCCTGTAGTCTCAGCTACTCTGGAGGCTGAGGCAAGAGGAACACTTTTGAGTTTGAGGTTGCTGTGAGCTATGATGCCACAGCACTCTACCTAGGGCAACCAGGAGAGACATTGACTGACTGGATAAAAATGGTTACTACCGTTTTCATAATTGCTATTATTTTGCTTTGAAATAATGATAGTACTGTGACATCAGTCTGTGTACATCTTACAGTCTTATATTGGATATTCTTCAATGGAAAAAGGTTATCTTATTATTTTATAGTCCAGTCACATTGTCTACGGCTCCTTACTAATTTCCTAAGACCCAGGGTGAGGTCCTAGCCTCCCTTCTGAGAGTCATCCTTTGACCTTAATTTATGTTAAAGTTGAAGGTAGTACTTCCCTCTCCCCAATAAAAGGGTAACATGACTTTTTGTTTTATAGCTAAAATAATAAACAAGATGTCCATGAACAGACATAATCTGAACCAGTGAAAATACACATATCTATGCATGGAATTATGTAATACGTACATGTGCATTAGAAATTTCACAATAAATATCCTACAATATTTACTGTAAAGTATTGAAATTTTGTTTGTTATCCATGAATAATTACTTTTGTATGAATATTTTCACATTATTAGATGATTGATAAAAGCATATTGGGCAAATATTTTGAATAAAAAATTCAATATGTTTATTTGTGGGAAGAAAATTTAGGTAATGAATAGAAAGTTAAGTTTGTTGATAAATGATCTTGTGATGAGTAGTAATTGATAGCTTTATTTGGGAGAGAAGATTAAATCATGTTTCATAAAACATAGTTTCTTTTCCTTTCTTGGACTCTTCCTTTTGAGTTTGGTTCGTTTTCCTTTATATTTCCTTATTATTTTACCTGTTTAACATTTCTATTTATTGATGTCTATAGAAAATATGATTGAGTGAAATATACTAAAAATTGTTCTGATATGCAGTTGGAATGAGTCTTGATATCCTGTTTCTTTTCTAGGTTTAAAATAATAAGTTGTCTGCAATTTAATTATTCTATATACCAATAATACATGCATTCCTTTGACTTAATTTTGTCCCCTAATGTAGCTGATGTGTAAGGTATACTGATATTTATGACAAGGAATAGATTTTGTCTTATTTAAGAAAGCCTCAGCATTTCAATTTAAATGTACCCAATCAAATCTTGATAGAATAACTGTATTTTAATTTAGTGTCTGTTTTAAACTATCTTTAATCAAAATCCAATTGAAAATGTACTTGGGGAGAATTTTTGTTGTGAGTTGCTTTATATAAATATTTGAGACATCATATCATTATTCCTGAATAATATCTAATTTCTTTTTATTAGTAAACATAGATTGGATATAAAATTGAAATATGAACTATCATTACAAAATAAAATTATAAAGCTATTTACTTGAAATTATTGACTAGCAATACACTAAGAATGCATTAGCTAACATTTAGAAAATCATTTTTAAAGTAATTGGATCTCGATTCATGTATGCCCATTATTTATAAATTTTTAAATATTATACATCACAAATAAATATGTCATTTAAAATAATAAATTATTTATACTGATGAAATGGGAGCATTGGCAAACTTTCTCCAAACTTTCTACAGCTTTCTCCTAATGAAGCGAATGAGTAAAATTAGACTCTTTGTTGTCCGTAAGTAGCTGGCATGGCATATAAATGTTTCAAAACATGTCTGCGGGATTTGCTTTCTTCTTAGTAATATGTTACGTACATAATATTTATTTTTTCTTAGACTCATTAACATTTTATCTATGGTGATCTGTGTCAACCCTTTGTTCTCTTATTTCAGCGTGCAAGCTATTAGGAAAAAAAACTAACATGGTTGCAATATTACTTAAAATCATTTTTGATTCTTTTCGTTAGTACAATTAGTCGCTATATTTTGCCACATCATTCATGGTAATATTTTTACATATGTCAATTTGTCTTCCTATGACTGCTAGGATGGCTGAAAAACTTAATCAGCATGCAATTATAATACATTCCGTAATACTACGTACCTAGTCACTTGCTTTTCTTTTCTGCATATTAAATATTAAGTTTACACTTTATTTAAAAGGAAAAGTTCAAGACCCTTAAGGTACCATTCCAAGCATTTCTAATATAACATTCAAAGTTATCTCTTGCTGTTCTCCCATAGAAGTGCTCTGCTATTCTGACAGTTTTATTATACCAGACTCAGTTCCGTCTCACAGCCACAGCTTTAAGTATGATATTCTCCTTTGCATAAACTCAGACATGTTATCCCTCTGGGGGTGGGAGAGAGAGAGGGCGAGACATAGAGAGAGAGAATAGCATTTGTTTATCTAGGGCCTCTACTTAACTTTCATGGTAATCAAAACTTTATCCAAAAGCATCAAGGATTCCTGCTACATCCCCTTTTCTGCAGTTAATTAGGTTATGCAAGTGTCTAAGATCCGTGCAACAATTTAATGCTTCTATTCACTCTCTGGGTG
>NW_003852428.1:670185-687697 GCF_000181295.1 Otolemur garnettii | reverse complement strand
CTGTAAAAAAAATTAAATATGTTGCCTGTATCTATTTCTTTAATGTGGTTTAGTTTCATAGCTAAAAATTAAACCTAAACAAATTATAAAGTTAAGAACAACAACAAAGGACATTCTTTAATATTCACCTTATTGGTATTTTATTTAGCATTTGATACTTTTGCAGATCTCTTCTCTGAAACTTCCTCTTTCTTTCTTTCTTTCTTTCTTTCTTTCTTTCTTTCTTTCTAGCACACTTCTATCTTCATTGTCCTGTGTAGAATCTATGGTTTTACATAGAATAAGATCAACATTCCAGTTATTTTCCTCTAAATGTTCTAGGTGAATTGACTCTTTTAGACTTCAGATTTTGGTGGCTGCTGACACACTTATTCTAAATCTTAATTGTCTGTTTAATTCTATTCTTAATTCTAGTCACATTTCCCCAGAGTTTTTAAAATCACTTTAAAAAGTCATTATGCACAAAGTGTATAGTGTATTTTTGCTAACTTTCCTGCTGGTCTCCTATATATTCCTAATATTACCATCAGGCACATATATTTTAACAGGAAACTATTAAATGTCATAGACTATCAGTATTTGTCTTTCATATCTGAAGGGTCAAACTTTTCTTCAGAAGCCTTTCACTGTTTTCCAATACCATTTCCTTTACCTAAATTAATGAAGTAATCATTTCTAATCTTTGGCAGTCACCTTCAATTCTTCACCCTCTCTTAATCCCAGCTCTTATCTAAAGTAAGGATCCATATCAACGATTATATCAAAACTGGTTTCCTGTAACTTTGCAAACAGCCAAGATTTCTTTCTATGTCACACTATCCCCTTCTTAATGTGAATTATTTCCACCTTTTCCAACTCAATTCTAATGATTTCCGACACTGATCCACCATACTGGTAATCTTTGCATCCTACTTGAATCTGCACATGCTTGAAATGCCCTTTTTCCCTTTTGATCTAATAAATACACTCAATCCTTAAAAGTCAATTCAAATGCCAGCCTCTAGAGGGAGCTTTCAATGCACTTTAAAGGAATTCCTTTTGTGTGCACACACACCCAAAGGACCTTATTTTTCTCTATTAGAGCAATTTAGATGACATTTATTGAGAAACTACTCTGGAGTTGGAATTAAACCCTGAGAGAAGGTCAAACAGCTAATAACTTTTGGAACAGTTTTCAGATTTGGATTCCCGACCAAACCATACACACAGGCACACACACAGAGAGTTAACGCACAGTTAAGATATCCTGTTGCTTACCAATTAACTTTGTTATGAATTGTATAACAATATGAAAAGATTATAATTACTGTATGATAAAGGGAAATATTAAATATTAAATTGATGGGTAAATGGATGAATGAATACATTCATGATATTTGATCAACTAGTGCTGTTTTGAATGATTAAAATATTGATATTCCCTGGGTGAGTGAATACATCAATAAGTAAGTGATCCAGTAAAATGAATGAAATCAATGAAAGAATTAAGAGTTATGCATTTCTCATTTATCTTTTATAATACTTATAGCTAGTCATTGAGTCCTGGCTAAAGCCTTGTATGTGTGTAAGTACTGAACATAACTCCATGTATCTACCTAACTACATAATATTCTCAATGAAGACAGAAATAGTGCCTTGCATAATTCTTTCCACAATGGTTAGAAATATGCTACGTACATAAATACTTATTTAATGATTAACATAAAACCAAATGTCTGTTCTTTATTAGCTTTAATGGAGTTTCATAAACTTACATAATTAATTCTAAGTTGTAAATAATTTAGAAGAAATATAGCATATCATGTTTTCCTAGATGGGGAAAATTACTATTACAGGAGAATATAACTAAATAGACACCAGAAAAAAGAAGAGGTATAGTTTGCTTCTTACTATAAAGTTGACATCTTTTTTCACATGCTGGGTTCTACTGTTCTGTTTTATTTTCTTCAACAGGAAGGAATACATTGGTCTAATTCAAGTAGTTGAGCAGTCCGAATATATTCTCATTGAGAATATGTTCTCAATGTTGATACACCACACATGGGTGATGCTTTAAATAGCACCAGAGAGCTAATCAGATGTCTCAGATTTATAAATGGGGAAATTAAGAAGATAATGAACTGATAAATCAGTAATGGACCTCTTATAAAGACTGAGACATTTGACTCTCTTCATTAAGATTTGTATCTCCTTCAACAAATTCTCTCTTAAAGTGGAATCATCTGATATTTGGTGCAATTGTCTCTTAACACAAACTTCTAAATAATAAGTGCGTATAAAATAAAATTATAGAGAAAGAAAGACTGAAATATGTCTTCTTCAGCTTAATATATATATATAATATATATATTATAGATTATATATATATATATCAAAGGTAAAGAAAATATATTATTAATTACTGCCTTAAAAATTTCCACAATATATATATATCAAAATGATTAAAAGTGACTCTTTTCTATATTAAAAACAAATGAAAAGAATTCCAGAGTGCATCTACACATACATGTATCATGCTGAAATAGTTTCAATTATCTTCTTGATGCTAAATTCTACTAAAATCATTACATCTTAGGTATTGATACCTTGATATATTGACATTTTTTATGAGATAGAAAAAAGCATGAAAAGAAGTTTTTATGCACATTAAGAAGACATATATAAAAGATGTCAACCTACAGTAATAAAAAGGTTAAAATCTAGTTTAAAGAGAGTTTATCTAAGCACAAAATTTGACAATGTCCGGGAAGCAAAAATTCCAAACAATGGAAATCAGTGTTCCAGAGTATAGACGTTTGAAACTGTTTATGGAAAAGTTTAGGAAAACTTAACAACATTTCTACTTAAGGCTTAATGAATAGTAATAACAATCTGAGTAGTGGAGACAGTTGTTTTCTATCAAGTAAGGTGTATGAACTTTCCACACTAAAGACGTAACAGTCATGGGGTCTTTTGTGCTATATGGTTTTAGTTCAGCATAGAATAATAAAGAAGGTGTCTAATCTGCAACCCCCAAAATGAATGATTGTAAGAGGAGTGGCCTCATCTCTATTCTCTCCTTCGAATTTATAGAATAAAATCTATCAATGGAAAAACTGAGACAATCCTACACAAATTGAAGCAGAGTGTTTCTCTCTGCTAAATTGATCCTACAAAAAAATTAAGTGAGTTTTTCTATCTCTCTCTTTTTTTTAAGAGACAGAGTCTAACTTTGTCATCCTCGGTAGAATGGTATGGCATCACAGCTCACAGCAACCTCCAACTCTTGGGTTTAGGCGATTCTCTGGCCTCAGCCTCCCAAGTAGCTGGGACCACAGGCACCTGCCACAATGCCCGGCTATTTTTTGTTACAGTTTGGTTGGGGCTGGGTTTGAACCCATCACCCTTGGTATATGGGGCCAGTGCCCTACTCACTGAGCCATAGGCACCACCCTAAGTGAGTTTTTTAGGATAAATGAAGGCCACTTGACAGTAACTGGAAGCCACATAAATAATATAGAGCACCAATAAGCATAATTGCATTGGCAAATGAGAATGCAGAATAAATTAGTTGTATCTGTAACTCTTTTCTGTTATGTTTTAAAAAACAATAGCATAAAAACAAAATCATAACACTGTCTTTATGGTCTTCAATTGTAGAAGGATGTAATTTTATGTCAATAATTGTAAAAAGGAAACCAAAGAGAGCAGTAGAGCAAAGTTTGTATAAAGTACTGAAATTAAGTAAAATTAATACAAACCAGACATTTTTAAATTAACATGTTCACTGTAATACTCAGGAAAATCATTAAGAACTGTCTCACAAAAGTTTGCCTGTCTTTATCCCTTTCCATAGACATGTAAGTTACATAATAGATGTGACTGAACCTGCCGATCAGCTGGTGTTTTAACATGTTCCCAAGCAGTATTTTAATCCTTTCCTCTCTGTGCCTTTGCTCTGTACAAACTAAATGGTAATGTTGTTTTCGAAAGTTTTCCAATGACCTAAACTGTTAAGGAGTTTCTGGTGTTACATTTAAAATCTGTTCATAATGGTTGCATGATTTTCTTGGTTGTTTTTCTTTTCCATTATTTAATTAATTTGAGGTCTATTTGTGGAACTCTGTTTTGTTACATGTTTGCACTATTTACCGGATTTTATTATTTTGTCATATAAATTCATAATTTTCCCTTAATGCATGCTCATATGAACTATTTCAATTAACTCTAGTTAATAATTTTTGAAATGTATTTGCTGAAATTTTGTAATAAAAAGTGATTATTTAAGAATTTCCTTTCTAGGGTACTCATAATTCTATTCATTTTGGATTATCTTTGTAAAAGAAAACAACATTTCAGCATCTCCTTAATTGATTAAGCTATGGAAATATTTGAGCCCTGGACTGGAGATTGACTCACAAACCAGTTTGCAATTGTGTTTCTCATATTAAAAACATAGATTTAATTCCTGAGACACGGTTGCCTATAGTTTGGGGAACATATTTTTAATAGCTAATTTAAGTATTTTTCTAGTAAGTCCAACATCTGGGCCTCAGAAATATTTGCTATTGAATTTTTTTTTTCTATCTATGGGCTCTGCTTTCTTACTTCACGATGCTATTTTATTGAAAAATGGAGTTTAAATAACAATGTGTGAACTCTGGAAATCAGCCTCCCTGCCCAGGTTCACTGTTTCAGTTTTTATTGTTGTTCTCGCTGCTGCAACCAGTTCTTTAGGGACAATGTTTGAGCAATAGTTTAAAGTCTGTATATATATAGTCATTTACAGCCCCAGAAGTCTCTACCCAGTTAGCTTTGTAATCAACTAATAATAAACAGATATTATCCTCAATACCATGATGTCAGGGTCCCTTCATGGACGCCACTTGTCAGGGCCCAGGACTGGCCAGGTTCCCAGCCTTCATCCTATCTAGTTGTGTTCCCATGTGGATCACTATGCTGTTATCTCGCTCAGGAACAATTGCTCTTAGGTGCCTTAGGGCTATTCACTTTAGCAGAAGAGAGAAAGAAAGAGAGAGAGAGAGTCTTTGAGGGTGAAGCAGTCTTAGAAGGATAGATCTTAGAGTCTTTCTTAGCGAGCTAAGTAATCTTCAGCAGAGAGATGCTATGCTGGCATTTTGCAAGCAGGAAAAGTGACAGAGTCAGAGTGAGAGGGTCCGTGATAGAATGTGCACACTTCAACTGCCTTCTCCTCCAGCCTAATATGCAGCTGATCTCATGACTCTGACACTACAGCTGTAGTAATTGCTGCTGCTCTCCTCTCATGGTGTAGCAATTGCCAGTGCTCTCCTTAACACAAGCTCTAGAGCTAAAACCCTCTCTGTGCCCTTTTCACCAAGGGGTTCCATTATTGAGCTATACATGTGTTACTTATAACTCTCACTCCTCCTAGCCATAGGCTGTACAGGCTGCTAGACCATGAGCCAGTAACTCTTTTACCATTTGCTATTTTACCACTTCCCAGAATATGGTTATATTGCTGTAATCATTTTAAGATCACATAGTTTTAAACTCTGCTTTACCTTTTACGTTTTGCTTGCTCAGTCTGAAGATGAACCAAATATGAGAGATTAAGGCCTCATCAAATGTTTAACTGAAACATGCAGGTAGTCTAGATCTCCTAGAATATGTCAAAACTTTTTCAAGTCCAATAAATATCTTCAGATCCAGCCTTCTGTGTTTTATTAAATTATAATTGATTGACATTACAACCTCAGGTAGATGAGTTGTTAAAACTTCCTGATTATATTTTTTAAACGTCTTAGAGAGATAAAGTTTTTTCCTAATGAGTGAACACTGAGTTAAATCAAGTAATGATAACATCCTGGGAGTTATTTTTTCCCTCAGGGAGGTATGAGATGGAAAAATTGATAACAGTGCTCTGGTAATGAGATTCTTGAGTACCTTAAAAAAATGTGAGTACTTTGCCATCTGATTGTTTGGCTGCTAGTTTATACCATCTACCTGGCTGCTAGTTTATACCACAATAATAGTGAAAACCACTTTTGCTAGTGGTAGTGATGGTGGCACTATTATTTTTATAAAGCAACTCATATTGTTGCAAGACTTCAGTTAACTTCCAGGGTTCTTAAAAAGTTGACTGAACAGATTATTTTAGCATATAGCAGAAAGAATAAATGACTTTATGTATCTGGTAAAAAAGAATATCTGTTTTTATAAAATATCAGAAGGTCAGACATCCTTATTCTTTAGTCCTGAAGTTTCATCTTGATTATTTTTTGAATGTGTATATAAATGTCTTGAAATATTTCTGAAATACTATCCATTTCTATTTACAATTTTTTTCTTTTAGGTCTCCATGTTACTAATTAAATTTATGCTAGATATGGTATACTCTCTTCTATAGTTTCTTTTTTTGTGTCACATACTTCATTTTGTAACATTGTGAAGTTTAGGTGAAAGATATCTGGACCCTCCTAGTATGGCTGAGTAGGTTTTAAATGACAAACACACTGTAGCCTTCCAATCTGTCTAAGCTTTTGAATCTCTTTCTCTTCATTAAACTGAAGGGGATCAGGCATCTTCAATTCACAAATCCTGGGCCATATTTTGATCCATGTGTTAGCTGAAAAATCAAATTGCCAGCACCTTTTCAAACTTCCTGAGTTGTGACATCAAATGTAGAATCTCGGCTTAGTGGGTACGTATCAGTACATTCAAACTAATCTAGCCTTATGTTTATTACCCTTTTATCATTCACCCTTATTATTTATTCCAATATATGTTGCCTTGATTTTTTCTGTACAAGTTATGCAACTCAAGTAGGTCTTTTAGAATATAGTGCACCTTCTCCTGGGTCACACTTTATACCTCACTTTTAGGGGCTCTGTTGAGACTCGGGTCTAGTTACAGGTGTAGAATCAAAGAGGAGTGGAAGGATATGGATCCTAACTTAGAATCAGCATTGTTTTGCTTGGCAATTGCCTCAGGAAGGGCCACTATGGTATCCTTAGGCAGTTCACAGTTACTCCACTCAGACAGAGACAGAAAGGCTGCCACCACTGTGGTGGAAAGACCACATGCCAGTGCTGAGGCTACTGGAGATGGGTGTAGGGAGGCCACTTCTGCTGGCCAAAAAGATTCATCAGAGTTTAGGAGCTCTATATCCTCAGCTTCAGTAAGGTCTTCTCACATATCCCATCACGATTTAAGAATTCCATTTTCCCCTAACCGACGCCTTCACTTTAATAGTAGACATTGTGTGAGGCTAAGAATTCAACTTTTTTTTATAACTCAGCCAACACTTAATGTAGGTTTATGTTTGATGTTCAAAACTTTCAACTTTGTGGCTCTAGGAGAGATTTCCCCTCAGGACACACATAGAAGCTCTTAGGCTATCTGTGTGGAGCTGGAGATGGGAATTTGAATCCATGACCTCATCCCTCTCCTTCATCTCTTTGTTCAACAAAATTAAGAGTAACTATCCAACACCATTATGTTCCTTAGTTTCCCACAAATGATCAAAAGGGACTCACCAGGGTTCTTGACTCTTATGCATGTTTGATTAGAAGTATTCAATGCAGATATTTAGCAAGTATCTATAAAGAGTTCAGGCCATGGACTATCACTGCTCTCTACTACTGGAAGTAGAGTCCTTAGCATTTTGGGATCTGATCGGACTAAAAAGCCAATTCCAGAAATGTTAAAATCAATTAAGGAAATGTATCTTTAAAATTCTCTTTTTCTAGAACCATTTCAGGTACCTAAATTTGTATTTATCAAGATTTTCCAGAAAGATAGAATTAATATGAGATTCGATAGATAGATAGAATAATGATAAATACAGATAGATAGATAGATGGTAGATAGATAGATGGAAATAAGAGAATATTTATTACGGGAATTTGCTCACTTGATTATGAAGACTGAGAAATCCCACAATAGGCTTTTTCAAGCTAGAGTACTAGGGAGTTTTGTAGTGTGGTTCAGTCCAAGTCCAAAAAAATTATTACCAGGGAAGCTGACAGTGTAATCTTCAGCCCACGGCGTAAGGCATGAGAACTCAAGGGGACACTGGTGCAAGTCATGGAGTCAAAGGCTTGGTGTTCTGATGCCTAAGAGTGGAGAAGACAGGTACTGCAGTGTCAAAAAAAGGAGTGAATTCATCATCTTTCCTTCATGTGTGTTCCATCTGGGCATTCAGCTTTTTGGGTGCCTAAGGTAAATGCAATTATTCTGTGTTCAGTCTAGTGGTTCAAATGCTAATAATTTCCTCAGAAAACACTCTTGTAGATATACCCCAAAATAACACTTTACTAGCTATGTGAATATCACTTAATCCTGTCAAGATTACATGTAAAATTAATAATATTTTTTCTTCATTTTTCTATGTAATTCCAGTGTGACACATTCAGTAAACTTCTGTGATCAAAACGGCTTATAACTGCGCTCTGATATTTCTTCAATATATGTTTAGTTCACCAGTGTCGATAAAATGTTTTAAATATTTTAGAAAACCTATTTAGTTTTATTTGCTTACAGTGGGAAAGTTGATTTTATTATCTCACATGTCATTATAGGAAATTGGGAGCAGTAATTTGATTGCCTCTTTGCTGATCTGTCTCTACTCTCCAATTATAAGTCTTTCTGCTGTGGGACAGAGAAAATCCATTTCAAACTCTAAAAATTCTTTACTTTAGATTTTTTTTTCATTCATTTTCATTATTTTTATTTTTTAATTATTTTCATTTCATATCTATTATATATTATCATTATTGAGAGCCTAGAAACCCCATAATATACCAAGGGACTTAATTTCTGTCTGTGGAAGCTTTTCCTATCAAATTTTAGCATGTGTGCAGGGAGTCATGACACCAGGTGAGAAGGTATTGGCAGGTGAGATAATATACATAATCTATCTTTGTCTCAAATGGCTGAACTACATTTTCCTGTAGATATAACTTCTCTAACTCTGTCCATTCATTTCAAGTCCCTGTAAATTTAAATTCTCTTTGTACCATGGCTCATATAAATTATAGATCAGCCATAGATCATCCATACTCACTTTATGTAATTTCTTAAAATCATTCCTCATTGACTTGAATATTCATCTTAGTCTTTTCAGAACTAAGAACCCTTAACATCATTGCCAGCCCCATTCTGTATTGCCTCTATAATATCAAAGTATTTTTTACCTTTCCACCAAACCAGAAATTCAATATGATGAGTTGTAATAGTAAATTACATTCTAATGCTCTCAACTTAAAAAATAATTTTTCAGTTTCCTAATGTCCAAAATGAATAAAAGTAAACATTCTTTATTCCTCAATACATTGTATGTCTTTATTTGTTCAAATATGTTTATCCTGATAAACTGTCATTTTATTGTAATTAGAAAATGAGCCCCAATTTTCTTTTTATCTGTAGTATTTGGAACACTGATGTGTACCAAGCAGGTGCTACATGGAGAAGAATTCTTATATTGTTGACATTTTTCATTCTTTGCACATATGAATACGTGTCCTGGCTCTCAGCGGGCACTATTTTCAAATGGTTTTCTATGTTTGTTTAAGTATGGCTGAATGAAGTGTTTTTACAAAGTTTCAGTGCTTGAGGAGTGTAGTATTGAATGCCAAGTCCAGCTTTAGAAATTCTGGGTTGTTTTTGGTTTTCTGGGTTTTGTTTCTTTTAGTACCAATATCTATGCAAAAACTGATGTAAACCTTTATTTATGTAATTTATCAATTGTAAATAAAGTCAATTTTAGATGAGTAAATATGATGAAATTTATGTCCTAAATCATCAAGACATAGATTCCATATAGAATATGATACACTCAAGAAATGTTATTTATTTTGTGCGTACTGAAGGTGAGGGACTTAAAGCCTGGTGCAAGTATCAGTTGAACAGCTCTCCAAAAACTTCATATCCTGTAACTTATAATTGCCCACTTTCCAAGTTAAATTAAAATTGAGTGCCAATTATGCACTCTGAATTTCACTGTAAGGCAAACTATTTTTACCTCTCCCTTTTGCTCTTCTTCCTAATATAAATATCTACATACTTAGAACAAATTGGCTATTTCAGAAGCATTAATCATCCATCTCTGACCAGGGCACCTTTTGAGAGCATTATTAGACAGCCTCATTTTATATATTGTAATGTGATGAGATAGAATTTTTGATATGTTAGAAATGAACCAAAAGACTAAATTAGACCAACTGAGGCCGTTTGAAATAATAATTATAGGAAACTCTAAAATATATTTATCTGCATTGAATGATATTCCTAAAATAACTTGTAGAAAACACAAGAAAGTTACTCGTAGACATGAGCAGTTTTGTGGATCATAAATTAATTTACAAAGCAGAACTTTATAATCATGCTTCATTTTTTATGTTAATATATTGATAAAGTAATATTTATCTCTTTTCCCATGCAAATATTAAACAATACAGTGAAGGACCAGTATTTTGGATTGTCATATTGATTTATCCCTTCATATAATTTTATGATATCATCTTGCAATGTATTAAAATGGTGTATTACATGGATCCTGCACTAAATGGCATTTTATTTTTTATTTTTTTTAAGAGGCAGAGTCTCACTTTATCACCCTTGGTGGAGTGCTGTGACATCACAGCTCACAGTAACCTCCAGCTCCTGGGCTTAGGCGATTCTCTTGCCTCATCCTTCTGAGTAGTTGAGACCACAGGTGTCGGCCACAACGCCTGTCTATTTTTTGTTGCACTTTGGCCTGGGCCAGGTTTGAACCCTCTACTCTCAGTATATGGGGTTGGCACCCTACCCACTGAACCACAGGTGCCACACTTGAATGCTATTTTAAATAGCCGTGCTGGGTTTGGCTATTTTTGCCAGCACCTGTAGTCCCAGCTACTAGGGAGACTGAGGCAAGAGAATCACTTAAGCCCAAGAGTTAGAGGTTTGTGTGAGCTGTGACACCATGCACTCTACCTAGGGCAACGTAGTGAGACTCTGTCTCAGAAAAAAAAAAAAAAGACTAACTTTCTTAAAGTAAATAGAAAACAATATAAAATGTTACAAAAGGTAGAAATTTGTGATATACGTCTTTTATTTTTAATTTAATTTTATTTCATTTTTTTGGAGTTTCCACGTTAGGCCAAAGTATAGGATATATAAAGATTTGAAAGTGATTTTGAACTTTCTCCATGAGTAATTTAATCTTCCAGAAGAGACATGGTAAGCACTCCTGTTCCTATCTTCTACTTATATTTCACTTTCAAATAATGTGGTTCTTCTGAGGATCTTACAGTAGCCCCAGCCTATATGGAAATCCTTTACTCTGCTCTCTTTATTCTATTTATCTAACCACATTTATAGGTTTATTCTCAAATTTAAATTCGTTCACTCAACTTTCTAAATTCTATAGAGTCAAGAAGGTTGACTAAGGTTATAATGTTTTATTCTTTACCTGTGAAACAGCTATATATTTTCTATCTTTCTACATCATAGGAAATAATAATTCAGATGCAGTAATTAGCTTGTTCCAGGGTGTCATTAATGAATAATATCAGGTGGCCTTGCTACTACACCACATGAAAGGGATCAATAGTCTAGCAGCAAAGTTGCTCAGTTACCTGGCAACCCCATAAGAACACAGATACAGCCTATGCAAATGAATCACCTTTTAGCAGAAGCTCAAACAAGCATTGTGGCATGCTTATGCCTGGGAATTAGAAATACCTTGGACTGCTAAAGATAATCAATCAAAATGAATATTCAGCCACATGGTCCGGTAAGAGATGTTATTTTATTCACTATCAGGATTCTTGGCAGATGCAAATGTGGATATATATTGTTCTCCTGAACTATCACAATATACACTTTGATTCTAAGCATGTTTACTTTTAGGAAAAATAAACATAACAGTATCAAGGCTTTACTTTCATCTTTTCAGCTCTTCTCTGGTTCTCAATTGTCATTTTCTCATTTCAATTTTCCAGTTAGCAACCATGAATTGAACATATTGATTATCAGAATTAATTGAAAGCAACAATTCTATAGGGGATTCTGGATGAGCAGAGATCCTCTGGCATCTAGTGGATGTACTGGTGAATTCTGATAGTCACATAAAACATCATTAAACTATTTTTATGTTGACATCACTTTTACTCTGGGGAAAGAGTGCTTTTCAATTACACCTGTATCTTTATCCGTCTTTGCTTATCATGACATATTAACTTCAAAGTATATTGCGGGACAGTTTTCTGGGTGGCCTTGGATTGATCTTCTTCTCTCCTGTCCCCAGCCTACCCTCACCCTTTCATGCTTGCAGTTCTCAAAAATAGCTATAGAATGTGCTGGGAGTGCAGCCTCCTGAGGGAAGGGGGAAATGTTTGAAACAGCTCAGGATTTGTTTCTGTCCCCCCCCCTCCCGAGACATGATGTCTAATGCATTATCCAAATATATCATAAAACTCCCAGTGTACAAACCCAAAGGGTTCCTTGGCTGTGATGCACGTGGGGCCCACGCCAGAAGGACTTGTGTCCACTGGGCAGCTTGCCTGAACCTTGGGGGACTGGGGACAAAAACCCTTGGCTCTTGTTGCCCTTTGATGCCTACCTGTAAGTAATAAACCTGCTTTGTGTAGCTTGTGCTTGGGTACTCTACCACACTTGGCCCAAGTCGGTAATCAGCACACAGTGAATCTAGCTCAGAAGTATCATGTGGCAGGTTTTGGAGACCTAGAGTATAAGGAGTGCTTTTGAAACAGAGGATGTCAGTTTAAATACATATGACTCCAGTACAGTGATGGAAGTATCATTACGTCTGAAGCTGGAGGTCACTGTTAATTATTTTAAAAGATCTGTAGTAAAAATACTAGTGATAGTAGCAACAAAGCCACAGAATTTTTCAGACAGGGGAGAGCCACAGTTTCTTGCAGGCTTATTAGTCATTGTATGTTGAAGCCAGAGCTCCCAAACCACAGTTTACCTAGAACTGAAAGTTCATCAATTTTGAAGTAATTAACAGTTTTACTTCGCTTTATGCTCTCTTCTTTCCCTGTACATACTCATTATTACGGTTGTCAATTATCTTCTTAACTGTATGATTTTAATAAAGGTGGCTCTACTGTTAGCAAATTGCTCAGAAGCTGCTAATCGCTCTCTAGAGAGCACTTGTCTCACTTTCTATCTCCCACCTTATCAAAAGGTCACGTTAATTATATTGCCCTGACAGAGAGGAAGTCAACACGTCAGTCAGAGGGCTCACGACGGTGCTTCCCAGAGAACATGAGGAGTAAATAAGTTCTACTCAGGGTCCCTAAGTAGCCCATTTACTTTTAGCTACTCTAAATGCAATGAATGCAATTGAAACAATAAATCACATTTAGATTTACTGACTTAGTATTTTAGGCAAAGGGTAATTTGGTATTCTTTTATGTTTGTAAAAGACTTATGTTAGTAATCTATCATAAGTCATCAAACACTAGTCAAAATAGTTTAAAGAAATTCTTATAAAATGGTTTCAAAGGAGTAGATGTAACATTGTGCCAGAAGAGATTTTTTGTTTATATTATTTCAATTTTCAAATAATTATGAACATAAATTGATTTGTGATAAACTTTCTCTTGCTTTCCACATCCTTGGGATCATAAGCTTAGGAACTCATGAGGAGAAAAGTCAGGATACAGGCAAGGAAAGCTGCAGGAATAGGAATACGTCTCATAAATATTAACACGTTTCACTTGGGTTACTAAATACTTGCTATTCAGTTTTGTTCAAATGCATTCTATGTGCCACTAAACTAATTTTACTTCTGCTATTAATAAATTATCTTTCATATAAGAAGTAAGTATGCATTTTTTCCTTTGGTATAATATAGGCTTAGATAACTGATCGATGATTTAAATTGAGAATCATGCCATCATTTATAATTATTATTGCATCGCGTAGCCAAATTTCTGAATATGTACACAAATCATGGCCCTAAAAGGAACAAAAGGCATGTCTTTTAGGATGACTAAAGGGATATTTTTTTTTTTTTGCTTATTTGTTTTTTGCATGATTGTTTGTTTTTAAAGACTATATAGACAATTAGGAGTAGATATGGGAAAATAAAAGATAAAGCAGACTCCTGCTGTAGTAATAGGCTTTAGTTATTTTAGCCCCCAAAGATCATAGAATCGGGAAACAATAGTTATTGGAATTAAAAAGTAAAAAGTCAGTAGTAAGACTCCCTTAACAGGAGCTGTGACTATGGGCCTAAAACATGCCAGTCTCAGTAACAGCAGGGAGCGGGTCAAGGGGTAAATACCACTATGTCATTCTCTTTTTTTCCTGCTAATGTCGGACTCTTTTGGCAACACTTTCTTAGAAGCACAAGTCAAGGAAAACCATTGATGTGGTAGATACACAGGCCAGCTTCCGAGGGTAGAGAGAAAGGTGGGGAAAGATGGAGAATTAATCTGAAGAGTTAAACACAGTCATTTTGGAGAGTGAATTTATCGATTTCTAATTGTCAGTTTGAGTGAAATGTAACATAGAACTAGGGAAACTGGTACGTGCAAAACATATAGACTAAGAGCATAAATGGAAGCAAAGGTACATCAATTCTTAAACAACAAAAAGAAAAATAATTTGTAAGTGTAAAAGTTGATGTGCAGCATACAGGCTTGCAGTCAGGGTTACGAAGGCGGCCAGTCCTCTCAGGCCACCAGTCCTACACTGTACTACTGGGGAACTTGTCCAGAGACTGAACATCCGCAGCCTGCCTTTTTTTCCCCCCCCTGCTCTATAAATTAGTATCTGACGGGGTAGAGGCCCACATATAACTGAGAGGTAAGAAGATGTAAATGAGAATCCTGAATTTCAGGTTCAAGTAAAACAGCTAGTCTTGATATGGATTTGTCAATTTTAAGCTTGTATTTCTTGTCTACACACCATTCTAAAACTTTCTTCTTCCCGTATCCATTGCAAGGTTAAAAATCATAATTATCATTTATCTCAAAATCTAATAATTATAGGGCATAGCTGCTCTAATTTGCACTTCTTGTAATGAACACTTAATTATATCCTAGATTAAAAGATTTACAATTAGCTTCTGATGTATTAAAGAGAATCTTCTCTATGTCATATGTTGAACCCAATTTCAAGTGTGCTTTTATTCATAATGAAATACTGTAAAATAATGTCTTAGTCACCACAGTGAGTTTTTCAGCGTGGAGTACCTGTTTCCCCCCACGGCCACATGAACACCAGAGGTGCCCTGTCATTACTCAAACACAACCTTGCCACAAGTGCAAATACAGCAAAGGAGGGGGAGCTCCATTTTCAACTCCCGGGTTTTAATAGAATAAAGTCTAAAGTGAATTATACAGTTATTTGACTCAATTAAAATTCAAATATTTTATCTTTGACTAGATACACAAACAGAGAAACTAAAATATAATTCCTGGTCAAAAATGCCTTTTCCATTAGAATCCCATTGAGCAGAAAGAACTCTAACTAGAGTAATGCCTAAGGGTTAAATTTTCGTCTCTTAGAGATTTTTCAAATTCAATATGCATTATCGGAGAACATGTGCCCTGGATAAACACATTGATAACGATGTGTTGATACCATTAGCTGATATTTCCTTCAATATCATTCTAAATTATTTAGGTTTAGAAACACAAGAAATATGTTTTTGATATCCAATTTGGATAGTGTTAACTGGAACTGATTTTTCATAGATGGGTGACAACTTGTGATGCATAAACTTCTTTTAAATAAAGTCTTAGTTTGGATAAGTTATATATGAATGCATAAAAATAAAGCTATAATATGTTTTGTTTATTATACAAAAATTATGTCATTGATTAGCCATCAAAGAGCATGTGACATCAGAGCTGATTTTTGATAACAGTAATAGCATTTACACAAATAGAAATACCATATTTTCCAAAAAGGATTTCCACACTAATAGATAGACCAATCATCTATTTGACTTCTTTTGTGATTTCCAACATATGTGGTTGGATTTTGTTGGGAAGGGGATATTAGGCAGTTCAACATACTCTTTAAGACTAAGTATTTGAATATAGGATGTTTGAGTTATTTCCGGCTATAACACTCACTATTTGTTTTGATCTTGGGTCTTAATTTTTCAGTTTTTAACTGGAGATAATGGCTAGAACATATTTGTTAATATTGTAAATGTATATACTTAAATAAATATACATATAATAATGTATAATAATGTATAACTATGAAAACTCTCATAGATATAATTAAAGAATAGCTACAATTACTAAAATAAGTGTTATACAGATATTAGAGAATATGATTTGAAATATGACATATATTTTATCAGTTGTTTTCTATAAATATACTTGAAAATCAGAGGAAAGATAAAAAATAGTACAGTAAGGTGCTTGTCTTATACATTCTTTTCTCCTTTTGGAGTAAATTATCTTTTCTTTCTCTTTCTATAATTCTATCCTATTAGTGTTTAGTGTCTGTCCTAAACACTTTTCTTAGGTAATTGTTTAGATGGAGAGAACTCATTTTCTAAAATGCTCTTTTGCTTTGTTGAGTTATGAGCTCTCATAGATAAATTTATATTGATTATTATGGCTCCAAAAATGTAGGGGATAATATTATGATCTAAGTTCCTTTCTTAACAACTGTCATCATTTTCTAGTGTTAAAAGAAATGCAAAAAGTTCTAAGTTAGACTAAGGCTATCATCATATAAATTATTAACACTATGATGTTACCTGGTGTTACTTCATCAATACCATCTGGGAGAATCACTTATATGAAATGGTAATTTTCCCCTTTGCTGATAGGTTTGAGACGTACATTCTATCAACCATATTCTTTAGAGGGAATATTATCTGAGGTGCAGACATGCATAACTCTGTGTCTTAGTTGGATAGCCTAGCGTGGGAAGGAGTGATAGTGATTATAAGACATGAGGAGCTCTCCAATGAAGGCACTAGTACAAGGTTTTACTGCAAATTTATGAATTTATGGCCCCCAGACATCATCCACTACAGAGCATGCACAGTGGTCCAGATATTAGAACAGCCAGGGTAACAAAATGGAGTGAATCTGATACCGGACAAGGTGGCACTGAGACTGGCCACCTTGCCCCTGGACCAGTTGCTGTTGTGGCAAATGGCAGACACCAGCAGGGGAAGACACTGGCGCCATGCAGTCCCCTCACATGGACTTCTGGCAGATCAATTCCTCTAGTGCATCCCTGATTAGTGTGTTTTCAAAACCTACTCCTGATTGGTCTGTTGTCAAAACCTGCTCCGGATTGGTCTATTTTCAGGGCCTGAAAGCTCACTGGACAATTGCCCCTATATAAATCCCTAAGCAGAGAGCCCAAACTCAGACCTCTGAGAGAGCAGGAGAGCAAGGAGGTTTTGTTCTTTGTGAGAGCTATAACACTTGTATTACTGCTGATCCTGCTCTACAAGGAGGTTTGGCTCTTTATAAGAACTGTAACACTTATATTATAAAACCTATTTTACTACTGATCCTGTTCTGCAAGGAGGTTTGGCTCTTTGTGAGAGCTG
>NW_003852428.1:665141-669631 GCF_000181295.1 Otolemur garnettii | reverse complement strand
ATTCACCTATGACCTTAGAGGAGGCACCAGTTTCCCTACACTCTGAATGTTGCATATTCCAAGGCAGCCTGCCCTTCTCTGACCACACGATGTCAGCCAGAGCCTCTATAAAAAGTCTCAGAGCCCATCTCACTGGTACCAGAATTTCATCTTCAGAGAATGAATTATTTAGTCATTCTTCAGGATTTATTTATAGAAAAGAATACAGAAACACCAAAGCTCTTGGCAGAGAGTAACAAAACAAGTCGGCGTGGGGAGAGCTCTCTCTCTCCCTCTCTGTCTCTCCGGGCTCGTTTTCCAGGAGGATATATAGTCACATAGGGTCCTCTGTAGCCACATTTATTGTGAATCAGTAGCAAATGAATGGCTACCATCCCCTTCATTCCCAGGCCTAGGAAATTTACATAAAATTGACCAGGCCTATGAAATGCCGCTTCCCTGTTCAGCCGCAAGTGCAAGGGGCAGGAAATCTAGGGTGCTGGTGTCTCCCCAGCAGTTGTCTGGCCCCTCCAGCTACTGGAGCCTCTTGTGGGGGGCCCCCGCCTACCCTCTAGCCCACTGATTCCTCTGTCCACTGCCACCGCACCAACATCCTCAGTGCTGAGACAGCAGCAGGTCCTCTCCTCAGTTCCCCCAAGCTGGCTGGGGTGCCACCTGTCCTGTATTGTAACTACAGGGTATTTTTCATTATATTATTTTGCCCCAAGTTACCCTCTGGATAGTGATGGATTGCTTCAATGGACACATGACTACAAGGTTCACCAGTCTTAGCAGGCCTCACATCATCAGGAATTTGCTAACCTAACAGACATTGAAATAGTCACTAGAAGGCATAACCACGGCAGGGGCAAGGATGGCATCTGGTAGGATGAAAATGCTGCCTTTCATGTTAACTGAACTTGTGGTCATTCGAGGGTGCTGTGTCTCTGACAGGTTGAAAAGATAGGCTTAGGAATAACATGGTAGACGCAGGCCTGGCACATTTCTCCATTCTCACCACCTGTGCTCTGGGAATATTAGACATACTATTTCTGATAGTATGGAGGACATGGGAATAATTGTAACAGTGCATAAAGTAAGGTTTCCACTGAACTCATGTCTGCTGTCTGGTCATTTTGAGTTTCTGATACTAAAAAGTCAGAAGTTTATATTTTTATTATTAAAATAGAGAATCCTGATGTGAGTTACCAATTTAAAAATAGAAAGAATAGCTGTCTATGGTCAAAAATATCATAAGCAAGATACAAAAGCAAAATCTGGTGAAAACATTGCATTTTTATTTCAAAGAGCTAATCTATGTAAAATATAATGTGTGCTAAAAAAATTAAAATGTAAAAGAAAATATGTGGAAAAACTGGAAGAGACAGTTCCCTGAAATGAATCCAAATGGGGATGATTTCTCTTAGAATCACTTAGACCTACGTGAGAAGTCTTCATCGTAGAATTATAATTTCAAAATTTACTGACTTCTCATTTCTTATCTGTGACATTAAAAATAGCATAAAAATATGACACAACTCCCTGTTACTAAGATTGAAAATAATAGACATTCTTATCTGTCGCTAATGGAAGCGGACAAATAGACAGTCCCTATGAAGAATTTTCCAAACTCTAACAGAATGACATAGCAGTCAGCCTTTAACAGTTTTCATATCACTGGCAATTTACCCTGAATACTCTTCTCACCCAAATAAAACTTTTATCACATTGATTCATTTTCAATAATAACAAAAATTTAAATAACTAAAATATCTCTAAGAACCAAATTCACTAAATACAGTTTATCTATCCAATAAATTAGTAAGTAACCATTAAAGACATGTCTTTATGCTAATAAAGAATGATGTCTAGCATATATTGTTAGGGGAAAAAAGCAAAACCTGAGTGTACACGGTAAAGTAACATGTACACTCAAAAACGTGCAGTATTCTAATGAAAATGTAATGAAAGGTATGCATAAACTGTAAAAGATGATTTTTATGTAAGGGGAGAAAATTGTGAAGAGAATAGGAAAAGATGTGACCTTTTCTGAGTATACATTTTTATACAGTCTTGATTCTATAAATGTAAATGTTTATACATGGAAAATAAAATATGTACAGAAAAAAAGACCTAAAACCGCAAACAATTTATAGTGAATGGACTTAACACTATATGCACACCAAATTAGAATAACTATCAAAAAATTGCTTATATTTATTAAAAATAAAACAAATAAGCAAGAATGCTAATGTTATTAAAAGTTACACTTTTAGGATAAGAGAGGAAAAAGGCACAACCATAAAATTATGGATAATCTCTGATGATTAAGTTTGAATTAGAAGTACAAATTGATGTCTTATTTTAAAAAGGATTTTGCCCTGGTACATGTATAACTGTGCAACTAGTTGCAGTGAAATTCCAGCAGTTAGGCTCCTTAACAACACAAATTCTTGCTCCTAAATATTTGTCCCTCTAAAAGTAACTGGGAGCTTTGGTAAGCCTGGCTCATATTGCACCAGAGCAAGCATAAATAGGCAAAGGATGCCAGAAGCACGTCAAAGGAGTGCAGACACTTGCCTGAGAAGGCTCTTACTGCCTAGTGTTATATAAATGGAATCTGTCCATCTATTGAGATGTGAGAGAGGGGGGCACTTAAATACCACCATTGGAGGTGAACCCAACTCCTCACTCTGTAAACTCGCAATATCAGAGGAAACAAACATCAAGTTTTCCTATTAAACAAAAAAAAAATGAATTCAATTACCATCAAGTAAAGTATATCAGCTGACACTTGAAAAATAATAGAAAATAATGGCCAGCTGCAGTGGCTCATGACTGTAATCCTAGCACTCTAGGAGGTCGAGGATAGGGATTGCCTGAGCTCATAGGTTCAAGACCAGTCTGAGCTGGAGAAAGACCTTGTCTCTAAAAATAGCCAGGGAATTGTGGTGGGCACCTGTAATCCCAGCTCTTCAGGAGGCTGAGGCAAGAAAATGACTTGACCCTGAGAGTTTGAGGTTGCTGTGAGCTGTAATGTCATGGCACTCTGCCAAGGGCAACAAAGTGAGACTATCTCAAGATAATAATAATAATAATAATAATGAATTTATAAGACAATGAATTGACTCATTGATATTTATCAATATGTATTAAAACCATTAGATAAAATGTTGTAGATTATGTGCCTCCTGAGTGATGCTATGTAAAATATACTGCATAGCCCCCAAAAGATTCTTGTTGAAATGTTTAATCTAGATATACACTAACATTTAGACCTAACTTCTGGATATTGGAAAAATATAATCTCATAAAAACGAATAGAAATTGTCTACTATATTAGAATATATGAAATGCTAAATAATAAAATGAAATGTATAAATCTTGGTAGAATACTGATGTTGAAAAAGTAAATATATATATTTAATTGGAGAAAATTAAATGTGATATTGACATTTAATAATATTAGGTGTGATAATGTTTTTGCCCTTAAGTTAAAGAATATTCTTATGATTATGTGACAGAGGATGGAATAAAGTGCCATTATATCTATAACTTATGTAAAAATGGTGCAAAAATGGGTAGATGTCTAAAACACACCAAAATGATTGCAAATACTGAGTCTCAATGAGCAGAAGGTGAGAAGTCAATGTACTATCCCTTCCAATTTTATCTATGCTGTAAATTTTAGTTTTAAAAGTTGAAAATAATAATTTTAAAATTCTTAAAACTGCTATAGATTTTACATTTACTAAGCAATTTATAGGGTATACATATTTTTTAATTAAGATTTACTCCACATACAATAAAATGCACCATTTTTAGTGCGTGGTTCTCCTTGTTTTGACAGATGCACTCAGTCATGTATACGGTCATGTAGCTACTACAAAATGTGGAACCGTTTCCCAAAATTCCATCTTGCCCTTGGTAGTCATACCTTGCTCTACATTCAGTTACTGACAACATTGAGGCCATTGTTTTATTTTGTAAGAATGTCAAATAACTGGAATCTGAGTCTGGCTTGAATGAAAGACGATGTCCAAATAGTATTTTTTAAGCATACATTTGCCATTTATTATCTTTCATTATGAATTTTTCCCTAGTCTTCCATTTCCAGATAAATGTTTTCTAATGATTCTGACATATGGCTTAAAATAGCACTCACGGTGTATAAGAAATGCAGCTGACATTAAGGGGTGACCATGTAATGCCTTGAGTACAAATATCATTGATTATAATTTATACATTGTGTGAAGTCTAAGACTTGGAAACTAGTGAAATTCATTATGAATCTTCATAGCATGGTAAGTGTCTGAAATAAAAAAAAATTGCACACTTGGAAAACAGACAAAAACTTGACCTATTAACCATTTTAATATCTTAGAATTGAAATATGTCCTTATCAAATAGTCAAGTCAATAAGTGATATTCGCTAGAGAAATAAATACTTTAAACAAAAAATTTCATTGTGAGACAAATATATTTCTGCCTACACTTAAATAATTATTGAA
>NW_003852428.1:656608-662849 GCF_000181295.1 Otolemur garnettii | reverse complement strand
CTAATGAATAATTAACTGTTTCCAAAGTCATACTATCGAGTTTCGTTTTCAAGTTGAGTGTACAAATGTATATATGTATACATAATATACATCAACAAACATGTATATATACATATATAATGACTTCTTCATAAGTTATAATTAATTTGTAAATTAATAAATTAGTCCAGAGGTTGATTCCATAGATGTCTTAGAAAGATTGTAATATAATAAAATAAGGTATTCACTGCCTCATTCGAATTTTAGACTTCTAACTATAGTTTCTAAGTACTGGCAATATTTTTATGAGGCTGATATTTTATATTTGGGATATTTATATTCACTTCATATTAAATGTATAAATATACATTTATACATTCTCCTCTCCTCTTCTCTTCTCTTTATACATTTCAGAAATAATAAAATGTATGGTATACCAGTACAAAATATGCATCAGATATAAATAAAATACGTATTAAATTCCTTACTGAAAAAGAAAGTATGCTTCAAAGAAAAGTACCAACTGAGTAAAACTTTAACATCATCTCTTTAAAATTATAAAGAACCCGATATTTATTGTTCAAAAATGACACAAGCTTTTTATATTGTTTTAAAAAGATTCAGTCTTAGGCCAGAAGTTAGAGGTCATTAAACTTTGTCAAGGTCCAGAATTTCATTTCAAATATACTTAAAACTAAGTCAGACAACTTGAGTGTCCATCACATTTTTACGCGAGACAAGACTTGAAATTACCTGTCATAATAATGGGTATTTATTAAAATGAATTTGGATAGCTTCTTTAATTTTAGATTTATTCTTTGTCTCTAACTTCCAGTGTTTCCACTTTACTTTCTATAAGATTTTTCTGACTTCTATTTTTGAGAGCACATGGTTTTATCATGGTCTAATGTGAGGGTATTATTAGTCTCCCTAGCAGATTCTTTTTCTTTGGAAAATTATGACATTTTTTAAAGAAAATTGCCAAATTTCAATACCTATTAATAGGACTTCTAATATAGAAACTAGGAATTTCAACACACATCAGCCTATATTTCTGTTTGCCCTTCTAGATCTCTTTATTCTTTTCATCCGGCCTGTGACTTTGGACATTGATTTTTATACAAGATGTCATTGAACTTTCTGCCTTATGACTCTTAATAGATTCAGTCAATTGGCAGAAACCGTAGAAGAACAGAAAAAGGGAGGAGAGTGAAGCCAGGATGCTTAATGCCTGGGGAGTTTTCCTGCTATCACTGTGTGTTATCTACGTCACTCCACTAGAGGTGGCCTCTTGTCATAAAGTCTCTAGAAGTTACAGGGCTACTTCCTTTGGTCCCTGGTGTTGCTAATGACTCTATCATTTTTTTCTTTCCTTATCCACACACAGCTTTGCAATTTAGTTAATTTTCATCAATTACACTCTTTTCATACGCACACTGTTCCAGATAAAACCTTACTGCTGCACTACTTAAGATAACCTTTGATGGATTACAGGATAAAATAAAAGTACTATGCAAATATCTCCAGGAGTTAATTCTACATGCAAACCTAAAAATATTGAACATTATATACACAATTTCAGTATTTTAGGCTGAAGAATTTTTGTAGGCTATAAGTATAAATCTGGAAAAGTAGATCTACACATTTTTAAAAAGGGACTTATTTTAGTATGTGTGTTGAATATTCCCTGTTTTGTTCTCCAAATCTAATATCTATCTTTCTTTTTTTTATTTTCATTTCTTTTTCAATTTTAGGTTGTTATGAAGGTAAATATGATTTGGTTACTTGTTTGTTTTTTGTGAATAATTTCAGAGTTATAGGTGTTTTCTTGTCGCAGAAATGTACCTATTGGTGCAAATTGACCCAGCTCCTTCTCTCCTGACCCCATGGTAGGGAACCTGTGTCCTCACCACCCTCATACTATGATATTTTCACTTATGCCTGTTTTCTGCATGCCCTGATCTTTAGCATACTTATTTTCTGTCTAAAAGACCCAAAGCGTCATGAGAATGTTATGTGAGCTGTGTACATGCAGAAAGGCAGAAGGCTGGTCTCAAGGAGCGAATGAGTTGTCAATGCAAGACCCTACCAGGCCAAAGCAGTGTGGTAAAGATTCTCCAGACTCCGAAGAGGCAAGGACTTGCTTATAGTCTGTGGTTTTGCAGAAATAAGTTGGAGACATATCGCCAGCTTTTTCCCACATGCCTCCTACTGCTGATTTTTTGATAAGTAATTTTTAACCACTCCTTCTTCCTTTGTGATAGTAAATATAGATGTGAAGTTTGCTCAGTAGGACTCTATCAGAGCGGCTCAGTCCCCTACACGTATAATCTGTGTCAATCACTTCATTCCTCATGTCTAAACTCCTTATGTAAATTTTCACCCCTTATGTAAATTTTATTGAGTTTTGCTTCCATATGAACGTATAGGTATTTGGTCAACTAGTCCCAGTTTAGTATTGAGCACATGTGGTGTTTGTTTTTCCATTCTTGTGATACTTCGCTTAGGAGAATGGTCTCCAGTTCCAATTAGGTTGTTACAAAAGATGAGTTCGTCATCACTTTATTGCTGAGTAACGATCCTTGGTGTACACCATGAATCCACTCATGTGTTGATAAACACTTGGTTTTCTTCCAACATCATTGTGATTTTGAGTTGTGCTGCTAAAAACATTCAAGTGCAAGTGTCTTTAGGATCAAATGACTTTTCCCCCCTTTGAGTAAATACCTCCCAGAGGGATTCTGGGTAAAATAGTGGGTTGGCTTGAAGTTTTTCAAAGAATGTCCATATGATTTTCCATATCATGGCACCATTTCCAGGCCCACCAGCAGTGTACAAGTGTTCCTCTCCCTCCACATCTACTCCAGTGTTTGTTGCTGTGGGACTCCATGATGTGAGCCATTCTCCCTGGGGTTAGGTAGTACCTCAGTGTGGTTTTCTTTGCAATTTCATGATAACTGCAAATGAGGAGCAGTTTTTCCACATTTTTCTTACCTTTTCTATATCTCCTGAGAGGCTGATGTTCTTAGAAATGTCCTATTTGTCTCCGTCGCTCTCTGGTTTCTAGTTGATGTTCCTTGATGTACAGCATCAACAATTGATGAGAAGATAGAAGAAAAGGGTGGGGAGTTTATTTTGGCTGCCCCTTCCCTTTATTCCTCAGTCTTAATGAGGATAATAGTTCCCAGCATTGTTAAATGGTGTGTGTTTCACCATTTTTTGAGCTTTCTTTAAGTCCTACCCATCCATGCCTTCTTAACCATCCTTTCAATAAACACCATCAATTAACAATTGATGTTTATTATCACTTTCCTGCCAGAATTTTTACCACTTTGGCATCTAATTCATTTATAAATTTATTTTTTAAAGAAAGGACAGGGTCTTTATCACATAAAGAAGCAGAGTAGGGCATTTTAAAATTATAAAATCTATACATTTTCTAAAACCCATAATCTTAAAAAAGCTAGAAATTTTATTTTATTTTTATTTATTTATTTATTTATTTATTTTGAGAAAGCGCCTCAGGCTGTGACCCTGCAACCGCCAACTCCTGTGCTCAAGTGAGTCTCCTGCCTCAGCCTCCCAAGTAGCTGGGACCACAGGTGCCTGCCACAATGCCTGGCTATTTTTTGGTTGCAGCCATGATTGTTGTTTTGGTGGGCCCAAGCTGGATTTGAACCCGCCACCTTAGGTGTATGTGGCTGGCACCTCAGCCGCTTGAGCCACAGGCGCCAAACCATAGAAATTTTATTTTAACCTCCAAATTGCTTTACATCTAAAATGTAATACAGATTATTTCAAAATCAAATTATAAAAACTACAAAATTCATAAACAGAATATTCTTATCAAGAGTTGATGGGTAGAGTGATTGTGGATCTAGTATTATATCCAGAAATGTCTCATTTTATGCTTAGTGTCAAGAAAAAATTAATAATGTGCTCCTGTATATTTTACAATATATCCCCATTTAGATGATTCGGTTATAGGGTCACTGTAATCTTATCACATTAATATTTTAATTTGTTAGAAAATATGATAAATATTCTGCATAATTGAGAGCATTTTTAGGCTAATGTAATTGTTGAAATTGAAGGTTGGGTTTATTCTCCTGAGGAAGATAACAAGAAAATTATTATAAATTATATATAATGTAAGTTCTCTCTCAACATATTTGTATCTGTATTTCAAAGTGAGTATCTACAAACATGTAAATTAATGTTTTTATTCTGTTAATTTTCATTTTTTGTAAAATAATTATGTACCGTTTGTGACATGCAAAAAAATATGATAAATGCTAAAGTTCATTTCAAAAAGATACAGGTCCTACTGGAAAATAGAAAGGTCTGCAATGAAATTTCTCAGGATATAATAAAATGAGAGTGTATTTGGTGAATGTAAAATTATATGGTGTTTGGTGTATTTCTAATACTAGAGCATGAAGTGATTTAAAACCTAGATCAATTTAAAAAATGAGCATAAACTTCTTTTTTTCTTCTTTTGAGCATCATAGCTCATAGAAACCTCAAACTCTTAGGCTCATGTGATCCTCTTCCCTCAGCCTTCAAAGTAGATGGGGCTACAGGCACTGGTCACAGCACCAGACTATTTTTTGAGACAGGTGCTTGCCCTTGCTCAGGGTGGTCTGGAATTACTGAACTGAAGAAATCCAACTGCCTCAGACTCACAGAGTGCTTTACAGGTATGAGCTACTAGTGCTTGGGTCAATAAATGATCATAAATTATCTTTATGTAACACACTCCCTCCCCCCAAAAAATGTATCTACCCATAGAAATGTTTGCCAGCTTATTTTGCCTTTGCAGAGATTGTTTGCTATTGATTATGCCTAGAAAAATTCTTTGGATTTTTTTTTTTTAACAATTGATTTTACTAACCTTTGGAAATCTAATCTGATTGGAAGAGATTCAGAATTCCTGATTTAATTTTAGAAATAATTGTGACAAGTACCCTTTGACACATTATATTTAGTAAATGTCTTAAAATGTTTGAAGAGTGTCAAAATGTATCAATCTTCTCAAACACAAAAAACTTCTGGCAAGGCCTAAGAATGTAATAATTAAGATGATGCAGTTCTTGAAGTTACATAATAAATTGCCTTCACATGTTCAATTTTAAATCAGTAGGAGTGTATCTTTAGATGCAATTCATTAATATAGTCTTAAAATTGAATGCCGCCATTGTCCTATTTAAAAAGATATTCCATTTCATTTCTTGTAACTTTTTCCCCCTTCACTTTAGATGCATAAAATTAGTCATGTCTTTTACAATGAATTGAAAAGCTGTGGTCTTGAAAAAGGAATCATATCTATTCTATGCTCATATGAAATATTTCACAATTAAATGAAAGCATCTCATTTCCTTCTTTATAAGTGTGTGTTCTGGCTTTCAATTTTTTGCCTCTGAACTCCAAATTTATTCTTTTTTCTTTACTATGTTAAAAGGCATAAAGGCCCTCTAAATATTTTTCCTTTACCCGATTAACAATGACGTTTTGTCTGTGGAGGGTGCTAGTGAGAGATTTAGGCCTAGAAAAATAAAATCTGCTTCCTGGTTCTGGTGTGCTCATTTGGTAAGTTTCTGCAGAGATGAAGCTTCCTCCTGCGCCTGGCTCCTGCATTTACTGCAGCTTCTGGAGGGCTTAACACCTGCGACAGTGTGACTCCCAGCACCCAGGAGCCAGCAGCTCTGTCACATCTCAATTTGGGCAATTTGATAGCAGAATGCCTCCAGAGCAGCTTCTCAAGAGGACCTTTCCCCGGCACACTTGAGAGCAGCTTTCCAGAAAGTTCCATTGTTGTTTGTGACACCACAAACAACTTCTTTGCCATCTCAGAGCCACAGCATGTCCTGGATCTTACTCCTGGAGAAGCAGTTGTTCTGTAGCGTAGTAGGCGTTTGTTATATAAGCTGGTACTGTATTTTTCAGGGTTCATTTTACTTCTTACTAGCCAATTCCTGCATTGCTTTAATCTCCTGCTATATTAATGATTACTTATTTTCCCCATTCAAGTCATTGTGTGGATTTTCTCTCTTGGCTGAGTCCAGATTGATTCAATAAATAGTTGTGCAGTCCTATTTATTACTTACCATTTCTCCCAGTGTTGAATATATTTACTAAAGATATTTGAAAATGCATGTTGATATTAATCCTATTTCTAAATAATTGAACAAAAACAGTAACAAAAACAAACCCCACAAATCCAAATGTCTATCATATTAGAGAGAGTGCGTTTTATGCCAAT
>NW_003852428.1:632800-656347 GCF_000181295.1 Otolemur garnettii | reverse complement strand
TAGCAACACCACTACCTATCATACTCTAAGCAGTTCTGGCTGAGTCTACAATTCAGTGGATTCACTGGGGTTCCTCTGGGTGATTTAAAACATGATGATCAAAATCATGCTAAGTGTGATCAAGGCTGAGGTTTACAATTGATTAAGAAAGTAGATAAATAATAACTACAGACTTGGAAATAGTTTCTGCACAGGAATTATACCTAGTCTTCCTAGTCTCCAATTTCATAACATTTTTAGAGATTATGGGTAGCTTTCACTTTAAAGTCTCTATAATAGAAAGTATTCAGTGTAGGGCATTTGAGTGACACAATGAAGGGACTGCAGGCAGGACTCTCTTGGCCAACTCTGAGTGCAACTGAAGCTGTGTTTTCTATAAATACTGGGGTTTTACACCCCAGGTGCCTGTGCCCCACTGTTTGTGCTTCTCTACCTAAGTTCTTCCCCAGATCGCGAGCGCTACTTAAGTCTACTAGGTGCATAGTCCTAGAGTGCTTAGAATTTAGTGTAAAAATTAACAATTAGTGAGGAGCAAGATTTGGAGGGTAAATTTTTCTATCCCATCGTCGCTTAGGACAATCTGAACTCCACACAGCTTCTCTGGTATGTCCACTTCAGTTGTCCCCTGCATTTGTCACCAGTGAGGCCGCCTTCACTGGCTACTCTGTCCTCCCTCTGTTGATTGTTTTCCGCATTCTCAGTTTTACTTCTTGGATCTTTAAAAACAAAGCACCTGTAACATAGTCTTTGTTTCAGGACTGATTATGGGGGAAATGAAACTACGATGCCTCTAAGATTGTAGAAAATATAACATACCTGAACAGCAATATTGATTGAGGGTCTAGTTTTAGCCTTTGGTTTTGCTTTCTTTCTACAATTCAAATGTCTCATGCCAGATTCCCAAAACATACTTAATAAAAGATGAAAGAATATTCAAAGATCCATTTGGCCACAACTGGGATTTATCTCTCACTAACAGGTAGAGTAATCCTGTTGTAGCATTTCATCCTTTCATATAAAAGTAGTAATCCCTCTTACTTTGGGGACATAACATTTAAATCGCTGCTTTTAACTTTTAGTGCATTCTGAAAAATGAATAGAAAAATCAAATAGCAAGACTAGGAACTAATCTCTCATAAGCAGAACAGATTTAAAGAAATCTGTTGCTTTACGTGAAGTGTCCTTCCAAGGATGCATGAAAGGTAAAATCAGATTTGAATAAAGCTTCTCAATGTCAAAGTTTGTATTTTCTAATATTATGTCATTTTTATATTCAGATGAATGACAATAGCTTAATCAGGAGTTTATAGAAATTTAATATTAATAGAATGTTGTATTAGAATTATAAATGAATCTGTATTGAGTTTTTACATATACACTGTGACTATACTTGTAACGAAGACAGGCAAGAGTTTAAATTTTTTTCCTACAGAAAATATAGGTTTATCTGAGATTTACTTGGCATTCATTGTAAATAATATGTTTGAAACTTTATATTATGAAGAGGCAAATTAATAATTATTTTTTAGTTGTCTAGGCAAAATAAATTTCTGGGTGAAAATGCAACAACAAATTAACATTGACTGTTTTCATTACTGGGACTTCGGGGATTATTTTATTACAAATTTTCATGTTTTCTGATCCATAAGATCGCTAAAATACTATAGGAAAAAAATGTGCCAGACTACAAATAGTATGCAATATATTTTTAGAAGAGTTTCAAAATAAATATTATTGAAGAAATATTTCATCTATAAACTACATATTTGAACACCTAGCAACTGTTTTTCTATTCTGTACCTAAAATGCTTTCTCCTTTTCCCTGAACAGGGCTCTCATTTTCACCTTGCATCCCTTAGAACATCAATGACCATTAACGCTTTCTATGATAATGGCAATGAGGATGATGGTTACCATACAATTGTGACAAACCCCAGAAATGTGGCCGGTTTTGAGACCAGAAGAGAACATGACTGAAACATAGACTTTTAAACATTTTAATAACTAGAACATTAAGTTTAAATCACCACATCTAGCTCATGGCTACCATATTGGACAGCACAGTTTGATTTGACTTAAAATAACAAGTACAAATAATAACTTTGAATTCTAATGGTAATTACAATTAGAAAAGTAGAAGCTGATCTGTTCGTAAATATAAAAATGACCTAAGCCCCGGAAATACAAAGTTCATTTAACTGGCACAGCTTGGTTTTCATTATTTTTCTGGTATATTTCATCAGCAGATTTGAATACTAAAGAATTACTTAATGGCAATTAAATGTGCACTGTATGTCTGTGGATTTTACTTTTATGTTTTGTGGTGTGAAAGTTCAAGTGGGGTTGGAATTCATGGTAAAACTTAATGTACCTTTGTGAATGAATGCAACTGTGTTTCTTAATTGAACATATCAAGATATTGAACTATTTTATTGAACTAATAAAAAGGCTAATATTAAGTTAGCCAATATATCATTGTATGCTTAGAGGAACCCAATTAATAATTTAATATAATATTGAATACTCTATAACAAGAACATGTGTATTACAAAGTAAAATGGTTATTATTGGTGGCTCATATGGCTAGCAAGTTGATACCTATGTGAGTAGGCTAAATTATCTTGAATATGTTTAGTATACAGTTTTTCTGTCGATATCTGTATCATAAATGGATATAAACCTTTTATATATATATTTTAAAATGTCATTAATTTTTTCACTAAGGCATCGCTATAAATGGTTTTTCTTCTATGTATGCAAATAACATTTTTCTGGTGTTGGGGCTCAGAAACCAGTACCCCAAATTATGTTTTGACATGTTGAACTGAAGACACCGCATAGTCCCTCTGACATGCCCCCCTTCCCCAAAGTCTCTCCCACAGCATAGTGCAAAGTTACCATCAGAAGCTCTTTATCTGCCAAAAGCCCAGTCCTACTGAAGAAGAAAACGTTTCTCCCTGATCACAGTTACTTCCCTGAGCTTTCATTAACTGAAACCATATCATAAAAAGGAAGACTAAACTATGTCAATACACCTGACCAGACTTTTGTCACAAACCTATTTCTGCTTTGCAGGCTCAACTGACTTTGCCCCAGATCACTGCACATTCCTGAAGCCCTCCTCATCATTCATCGCCCCTCAACAGAATGCCTCTTTTCTCCCCTCCCATACCCTGTTTTTACAGGAGCCAAACCTTCTTTTTTCCTATAATCTCAAGATGGTATGTAAGTTTCTATACTTCACTGCGGAGCTGGGTCTAGAAGACTCCTGTACCTCATAAAACCATGATCAAATAAACTGTCATATTTTTCTCTAATTAATCTGTCTTTTGTGAGTTTATATTTAAACAACCCTTTGGAGGGCAAAGAAGAACTTTTCCTTTCGCCCTTATAGAAGCTAACAGATTAAAAAGCATAACCCGGTTTTTGTGCCTTAAAACATAGGTTCTGATTTAACATTAGCATCTACTGAGATGCACAATTGGGAAGGCTTCCTGGTCTTAATACTGGGGCTCAATTTGCATTTGTACCTTGGAATCCTCCCACTTATAAACATGGTGCCTCCATTATCTTGGGTAAGTTACTGAACATAAAACATAACAAATAGATATGTCTCACCTTAATTGTTGTAACTATTGCCTTGCTGAAATTTCCTTATGATCATAGCACCCATTGCACTGAAATATCCCGTAGTGCACATAAAGAAAAACACTCTGACCCAGCAAGCAATAAATTCAAATTAAATCAGGTCTTTGGCATTTGCAAATTGGCTTGACAAAATGAGACTCCATCATTCTTCTACTGTAGTCAAAATAGTTAATATGGAACAATGTAAATTTAATCAAGGATTGAAAGTAATTATAAAAGGCCTGTTGACAAAGGGTGATTATCCCCCTACTGCTCCATTTATAACCCAGTCTGGCCTGTTGCTAAACTTGGTAAGAACTAATGGCACTTCACAATTGATTACCACAAACTTAATACCGCTTAGTGCAATGGTCTGATCCTTATAGGCTCCATATCCATTATTATTGAAACTACTCACTCAGTCTCCATCAGCAGTAAAGTAGGAAATACTCTGCTATTATAGTGCTTATTTCAACATCTTCTCAATGAAGAAGCAACATATACTTTTCCCTGCTTATCAACAGGGTAAGTAGCATCTTCAGTGTTGCACACAATCTCTATGAGCATGATCTATTTTATTTTATTTTAATTAAGTCATATATGCATAGATCATGAATACATTTATGCATATGTGGGGTACAATGTGTTGACTTTTTTATACAATCTGACGTGCTTACATCAAACCAATCAACATAGCTTTCACCGTATTTACTTGATTATTGTGTTAAGACATTGTAAACTTTTCTAAGGATACAAGTACAACCTTTTGCAGATGACTTCCTCCTCCAAGGAGATTTCATTGACATATTTCATCCAGTATGTGAAAATACTCATGAAGGGGTTCACTCAAAAGAGTGGACCATTTCAGTACACATAGTGCAAGGCCCATCTCTTTGTTTAAAGTTCTGAAAATTGTTTGGTACACTGAGGGCCACTCCATACTTAGAACTCTCAAGAAATAACAATTGACATACATCTTTATAAATGTCAAATATCTTTTAGAAATTTTTGTTTTTTCCTGGAGGCAAAGTATCCCTCACTTACAAATATTGCTTAAGATTATTTATGGTTTTAGTTATTGTCACTTGCAAATCATCCTACCTTGAATAAGAATCCTTTCAACAAAGGGTCCTGTAAGCTGTACAAAAATTACAAAATAGCTACTCCCATTAGTAATCCTAGAGATCTTTCACTATAGAAGATTTAGAAACTTCCTCTCATGGCTCCCAGAATCTTTTTGTTCCTCAAGTTTATCACCATACTTTTGTCCATGAGTTTTTGAGGTAAGAAATCACTCTTCTTATTTCCACAATTCCTAAGCCTTTAGAGAGGCAACTTCTGGTCACATACTGTACTCTCTTAGAAACGAAAGCTCTTACGTGTTTTAGGTACCTAATATCCACTTATGTCCTAAGTCTTAGGTCACTGAAGAAGCAACTTGGAAACTTAGTACAGCTGTCAAAACCTCCTTGCTACTTTATTCTTGCTATGAGTTGGAACAAAATGTGGTCTTTCTTGCACATCCCACCTGCAATAGGAGGCAATCTCTGCTTTCTCTGGCAGGTATCTGTTGCTGGAGGTGATAACTTCTCTCTTAGACCCCTTGACTAGCTAGGGAGGTCCCTGGGATCAAATGAGTGGAGCTAATGGAGTTTAGACACTCAATAATATTAAAAAGGTCTCTGCTAGATAATGTGGTCCAGAATAAATTTAAACAATGTCTACCAGAAATTGTGCAAACCATGTGCAGTTGCAATTGGAAGACAGAATGGTGGTTCCCATGACTGGAAATGGACACTTTAATTTAGTGGCAAAGCACCAAGAATGCCATATATCTGCAAAGCTTGAGACTCTCCAATGCAATGAAAAATTCTCCCTCCCCAAATATCACTAACACATTCATTGAAAAATAATACATCAGATACTAGTTCTAGAATTTTCTTTCAGATATATTATTTTAAGTTATTTCCTTACATTTTACCTTATACACCATCTGGCTCATGTAATACGTTCTTAAACGTATTTAACTAATGAATCTAAAAATGTCAACGGAATAAATCTTAAGCACAAGCTTCTTGAATTTTGCAATATATAACTTTCAAAATTACATAAGTGCTTTCTAATAATCTTGTTCAACTTGGAAAGGCAGAGATATTCTCTAGATTTCAAAGCTGTTTATGTCAAAACAGTGATAAGCGTATGCAGATTTTTCTCAGTGGAATCAGCGGTTTTGTAAATGTTTTACTTTTGAAATAGTATTTTAAATAGTATTTTGACTCCATTTGTTCCACAATTTCCTGCTCATAATTCTCTTCTTTGTAAATATTTTTATGAAGTAGTCAGAATATAAACTTTCAGAGCTGAAAGACAAAAATGTAGATTATCTGTGACAGGAGAAATGTGATGCGCTGGATTCTATGCCACCGCCTGGCAAGAACAGAATTAAAATATTCTGAGGTTTGTATCTGGTACAGTTGTCCGTGTATGAACTTTGCTAATAGATTTGGACTAAGTGTAAATAGCACGTGAAAGGAAACCCAGAAAAAAATGATATGTAGTTATAAAATATCTATATCTTACATGATCACAATCTGGAGTGCGTGAAAACAATCTCTCAAAATTTTATCTGGGACAGTATTTTTTCCTGGTATAACTTATAACCTTCTCAAGATAGTAATACTATTGCTATGAAAAGGCTTAAGTGACTTTGAAGTGATTAAGAATTCCTTCCGGAAAATTAGAAAGATCCATCTAATGGACAGACCATTCTTATTGTTTATATATTGGTTTTGTACATATATGCTTCTGCAAAGAATAAGAAATGAAGTTGCTTTGTAAAGCACCTCTTTTCTTTGGCAATTTTCAATAAAACTTTGATATTTTTCATGATCACATCTGAAAAGTTGCTAGAGCACATGCTTAGGGCTTATTGAGTTCATTAGTGAAGGAAGATAATATAATGTTTAGAAGAGCAACTTAACGTTGCTTCTCCTTAAATCATTAATCAGTATACAGTTGTTATCATATATAAGTTATTATTCATAAAATCTAATCGTCATATTTTTGATTATTTAAAAGCTTTAGTGTAATTAATATACATGAAGACAATTATGAGTACAGGCAGAACTTTCATTTTTAAATACTAATACATTTCAAGAATGGAGGGCAGGTGACCTCTAAGCAGCCACACTGAAATGCCCTCACTGGCTGATCTGTAATGAAAAAGCGCTTTTCACCCTGCAGTAATGGGAATGGCCTGCTCTGGACACATAAAATCAACAGGAGTTTATTAGGCTCATATATACACAGCCTAGGGGAGGACAACACAGCATGCTACACGAGGCTACATGGGGATTTTACTGGGGAATGGATTAAAGCGGTAGGAGCTGTAGAAGGCAGGTTTTGTAGCACCAAGAACGTAGGGTGACCTCAGGTTCCCAAGCAGGATATGATCGTCTTCTCTGAGTGGTTCCACTGGAATAAGCAGGAACTGTTCCTAGTCCACATAAAAAAGAGGAGACTTTACCTGGGGAAGCATTTCAGAAGGGGAACTTGTAGTCGGGCGATTTGGAACCTTCCTGGTTTCCCCAGACATCAAGGGGACACATAGACTTCAGCTTAATCTTAGGCCTTACACCGCATCTTCTTCTATTGACTTTCATTTCAGCCATTGCTTTAGGTAACTGGCTAAAAATTATGTCATTTATGTAAACTACTTCCTGTATATAGCCAATGTTTATCATGATACTGAATCGAAGCTATGTTAAACAATGAATTTGATCACTCATTTTTAGATATATAGAAAGATGAATCTCTATGAAGCCATCATGTTTGTAAATACATAGAAATTAGGAAGAATACGGAGCATTGCAGTGATTTATCAGAAGCTTATTGTGTTTCAATTTCTGTATTTATATGCATAAATTAAGAATGTTAATCTTGTCAGAGTATTTTGTTTTGCACTGAAAAGTTGCTGAGTAAAAAAACAAAAAAAAATTTGGTGAGTATTTACAAGTTATAAAAGCAGGGGTCTATATTTGTAAAAGCAAGCTATTGGGTTGCTTAATCAAAAAAATTATATTATAAAAAGTTGACTTTTTTGTGGGCTTGGATGTTTTTCTTTTATCTTCCTTGTTTTGTGTTTTAATTAATTGTCTTTCCCATTTCAAAACTATTAAAATTTCCCAAAGTACTTAAAAATGGGCAACATAAATAAGATAATAGAAAGATATTTAAGGTATTTAAGATATTTAAGATATCCTGGTCCTCAAGGAGATTCCAGTCAAGAGGTGAAAATGGAAATTCATGTTTAGTAGAAGCACGTTCAATATTATGACCGTGATCACCAGAACTAACACCTAAGGAACACTTAATCCAAATAATGGTTATGAGCTGTGAAAAGAAATGGCATCAGGCTGAATCTTCTAACACAACACAGAGAAAAAATTGATATGGTGATGTTTCCAAGGGAGCTGCCTATGCAATACTATCTAAAGAATAATTCGTGATGATATAAATAGTGCTTTATACAATCCAGACCCTGCCCTCCATTTCAATCTCTTTCCCCCAGTGTCCTCTGAATTATTTATCTGGATTACTGGTATTCTTTCTGTGTCTTGAACAAACAAACCTTGCTGTTGGCTCAGGGTCCTTGCACCTCATCTTCCACTGGCCTGGGAGGAGCTTTACTTTGCTCAGTTTGCTATTTCAGTTCCTGTGTTAGCTCAGATGTCTCTTCCCAGAAAACTTTTACAGCTTTCTTCCTTTCCCAGACTCCATTAACATTGTGCTGTCCCATTTCATTCTTTTTAAGATTTATATCACTTTCCAAAATTATCTGTTCTATTTGTATTTATTTTCCTGGGACTTTTCCCCACTAGAACTCCAGTCAGATGAGTCAAGAACCAGCAGGCTGGCTAACACTGTATCGTCAGCCTCATAAAGCATCACAGAAAACTGGTGGGCCGTAAATAAGAATGGATAGATGATTGACACATTAATAGAATGAGACAGGGGAATTCAGTATGGGCCACATCACCAATATGTGCCAGACCTACCTCTGATGAATGGCTTCGAATTTGAAGGATATTTGGATTTATTAAAGAATTTGAGGAGATGTAACATGATCTATTTGTGTTTTCAGAAAGCTCACTTTGACGACTGAAGAAAATCTGTCCCAAAGGATGAGAGCAGGCTAAGAATAGGCTGGAATAAATGAAATTGAATCTTAAGCTGAGTTGTAAATGAGATTCACAGAATAAATACTCTTTGCCAAACATTGATGGGGTGGTTAACGGAACTTAATAAGAATAATAACAAAGAAGACTATTGAGATAAAGAAAAGGGTGGAGAAAACGATATTAGGTATACCCTAGATTTCTGTGCTTATTATCTTACTTTCAAGCCACCAGACGATTTTGTGTTTTTCTGTGGTTTATATTTCCATAGAAATGGTTAAGTACTTACTCAATATAATGGTATTTCTACCACTTAACAGTTCTGAAAAGATGAATGCATATAAAGAGCTTAAAATACTTTTGTTAAAGAGTTATATAATTGTGCACATTATAATAGTTTATATTTCCATATTTAAACTGCTTTGAAAATATTTTTGATGGGCTGGAAATATATTCTCCCAAACACATAATTTTTATCTGAATTACTTGAAATAGATAAAATAAATATTATATATCAAAAATTAATAATTACTATAAAATAGACACTTAAAATTAACTATTTTTCTATAACTTGATTATAAAATTGTATTTTAAAACCTACCGCATTACTGTAACAGTCATTTGGGATTTAAACATTTAGATTGCACTTTAATATCGCATTTAATTATCTGAACCGTTTTTTCAGTCTGAGAGATTTTGAATGGCTTATTATTCAGTGATTTCATTTACAAAGGGAAACTTTTAAAATTGTTCTATGTGGATGTAACTCAGAGTTCAAGAGAGGCCCAAATCGCCTTCTATTTTTCAACATCCTAGGCTTGGGCAAATGAAAAAACCATCACAAACTCCGTCCCTTATGAGACGTTGGCTTTGAGGTGCCTTTCTGAAAATTTTTGAAGTCTCCCTGTGCTGTTTGGTACCACCCAAAGCCAGGGATGTGGGGTGTCCATATCACGCAGCTAAAGCCCAGATATGAATCCATTTTGGAGATATCTTTGATGTTGTACCTCCATGGGAGGGAATGATCATATGTCCCAACAAGCTCCTGGAATCAGGCCTTCGGGGCTGTCTCAGTAAGGTCCCTCATACCAGAGCAGGTTCCAAAAGGGAGGCCTAGAAAAAGAATTGCTTGCATTTCCTAGCATCCTAGCAACATAGAATTTCTGTGGTGAAATTTCAGGAGAATGAGTGGCACAAATAGTGCTGAAATGGTGAATTTGAATGATACCCATGTCAGATAGATGAAGAAATCAGAATTCCAGAATTTCATTTTATCTCTGCACAGCACCCACCTACATGGCTAACGGTTGCACAGAGGAAAAATTAGGGGAAAATTTGTTGTATACATTCATACCCTTCTCACTGGAACCATTTTTAATGAGGTAAAGTACCTGAGTAAAGTACTCAGTCAAAAAGCTCTAATCAATACTATCAGTAAAAGTAATGAAATTTTGTTATGACCTTCTATGCACAAACCCTAGAATCAGTCCATTTATATATGTCAAGTTATACTTTAGGAACTACTATCTATTTCATTTTTTGAAAGCCTAGGATTAAAGATACATCAAATCCATTTGTGTATACCAAAACACTCAGAATAAAACTTCATCTGTGTGGCTAACTGTAGTATTTGTGCCCAATGTTTCTTCATATTGAGTTACTTCCCTATGAACTCTACTATGGAAAGTTCTAGTAAGAAATATTTATTAAAAATGGAATTTCATTCAGCAACCCATGCCTCACTAAAAGACAACCAAGAAAGATTACTGTAAAGAAGACAGATGCTTCTATCACTAATGTCTTATCTAAATCTTTGGCAATGGAGGTGTCCTTAAGATGCCTCTGCAGCTTGTTAATAATAGATCCATTTCACCATATCCATCTCCTTGCACCTTCAGATTCTTTCCACTGAAACACACCAAAGAGCACACTTCTTGGACCCCAGTAGGCCAATAGTTAGTCCAGGTTCCAATTAGCCCAAATATCACAGTATTAACTTCATACCAACGTGCATGAACCAATTCAGTAACTGAATTTTAGATGACTGCATCTGTACTAAACAAATCGCTGTCCTTAGCCTACTATTTCCTCTTACTTGGCCTAACATTCCTGAAATTGACTACCACGTAAACAATTCAGGATCCTAATAATTTGAATTGATGAAGGCTTTGCTTTTATAGTATAGACTACAGACATATCTTTCTGCTGTAAATCATAAAAATTTGTGTTCAAGATTTCATTGGAATCCAGTTCCTTTTGGACTTGTAAGTCAGGAGATGGGGAGTTGGTAGGAGAGCTTGAAGGAGATAGAGTATCATATTTTGATAATGGATTATCTGATAATATATTATTCAATTTATGGGGGACTGGTTCCCTCAGATATGGTGAAGTGGACTGTTTCTCAGGTAAGGAAAGTATTTTGAGGAACTCTAAAGGATCTCATTCACAGATACCCAAATATAACTCCCCCATAATGTAAAGTTTCAAACTCTTCTTAAAAGTATCCTTTGCAGACAATAAGGAGCTCATGATATTTCCTTCTTTCTTTATGCTATGAACACCTATCTTTTAGTGGTATCTATTATGAATGATTTATACTTCATTTTATCATCTTCCAGCTGAATATTATAAGATATTAAATGGGAAATAAAATCAATTTAATGAGTTTATAGAGCTTTAAAAATAAAATATGGATCATCAATAAAATAATAGAGTATGCATTCCATATAAAGTACAGTGAGTCCTCACCTAACGTTGTTGATAGGTTCTTAAAAACTATACCTTTAAGTAAAGGGACATCTAATAAAGCCAACATTATCATAGGCTAATTGATATAACATGAGGTTATACATTTCTGGTCACAAAGAGCCCACTAAACTTTTGAATAAAACAAAAAAGCTTCTAACATGAATCATTAAAAGAAATGTGAGCTGGGTGGAGCCTGTGGCTCAAAGGAATAGGGCCAAACCCAGCCCCGGCCAAAAACTGCAAAAAAAAAAAATAAATAAAAGTGAGCTATACATACATTTAAGAAATATTAATTTAAAAAAAAAAACAGGAAGAGAATCATTTGCCTGCTTATTCTAGTTCAGAGTGCAGGCAGCTAGAGCCAAATCTAACAGCTTAGGCTACAAGGTGGGAATTAACCCTGGACAGAATAGCATCCCCTCTCAGGGCAGACTCACATGCATTCCCCATTCACTCATCAATACACCAAGCAGCATGATGTGCACATCTTCAGGGTAAGGGAGAAAACTGGAGAACCCGGACAAAACTCATATTCGTTTTTCTTCTCTTAGCAATAGGGAGGCTTGTCAACTATTTCATTCAAGTTTCTGTAAAACAGAGACTTTCTCCAGGAGCCCTACCTAGCATGCTTCCAAATGTATGTTCTTTCACCCCCAATGTAGTTCTTATTTGTTCAGTACTGATTTAGTCCCTCAGGAATGTAAACTGTACAAGAACATGGCCTTTGTTAAATTCACTGTTTACCTGAGTCCCAAAACAGTCTGCAGCATCAAAATGGGTATCAAAGGGCTATGCCAAGGAGGATATGGCAAAACATCGTGGGAGGAGTTTAATTTTTTCCCAACATATGTGCTAACATGTTTTAAGCAGAAAGAATAAAGTAAAATGCAAATTTTACAAAGTCTCTTTGTTGAAGTCTGAATTGGGACAAGTGTAGAGGAGGAAGTCAAGATAATGAACTGCTCATATCACAGGGGAAAACCTGCAAAGGTAAAGACAGGGAGAGAGAGATGGAGATACTGAAAGTCTGAATGTTTGTGTCCCGCAAAATTCATGTTAAACACTAAATCCCCAATGGGATAGTGTCATGCAGTGGGGGCCTTTCGGAGCTGATTAGGCCTGAGGGCAGAACCTTCCTCAGTGGAATTAGTTCCCTATAAAAGAGGCAAAAGGTAAGGTGACCAGATTTTAACATTGGTAAAGCAGGACACCATTGACCGGGGAGTAGGGGGTTCTTAATTAAAAATTTGGTCTATATGGAGCAACACAAATTTTCATAGAACACAAAAATAGTATTACAATATACTTTTTAAATTTCAACATAAGTATAATTTACAAATATAATACATTGAAATATTATATATAGTATTATTTTATTCTTTGGCATATTTCTCACTTGAGTACATTTTTTTTAGTAGATTGCTGTCTTTGTTTAAAAGGTCATGTAATTTTTCATGAGAATTTGTTAAATTATATTTCACACAAAATGGCTTTCAAAGTCTCATCACTTAATTGTGATTTTTCTGATATCCACACTTTATTTACCATAGAAAAAAATGTGTTCAGTCACAGCATTGGTTCCTGGTAAGGACAGCGCATATCCCACAATGTTTAGTGCATTATTGTATGGAACATGGTTTGTTTCAAAATGATGAAATATTTCTAAACATTTGTTCTCTATTGTGATTTTTGCTGATGCCCAAGATTTAAACTTTTCCTTATCAATATATTATTTTAATAATGGTACCTCATAAGTCATAAGTGTCACTTTCAAGGCTGGTGCTAGACTTTTTGCCGCCACTATAAAATATAAATAATACGAGTACTGTCTGTTAAATTCATGAAATAAATAAATAAATAATTTACCTAAGTGATCTGAATAGCTGATTTGTTGACATCACTTGTTTAACTAGCACTAGCACGTAGTATGATGTGTATCATCTGAGAGACAGTTACAAAATGTTTTTGTCGTTGCCAATGCAAAAAATGCCATTGTTCATTAAGTCCAAACAATGGTGGTTGAATTCTAACAACTGATCAACAATGTGAACTTTGATAAGCAGTTCTCGATAATCAGTTTTCTACAATTATTTATTATTAAAGTTTAACATTATCAAATTAAGAAAAATAATATAAAACTCATATCCTAGTGAAATAGCCACATGGCAGCCGAAACCATATATTCCCTTCCTGTTCTCCTGCCATTCCCTAGTTTGTTGTGCATTCTTTCCAAAAATCAGGACATTTTTAAAATGCCACGGGACACAGGACAAATTGTTAAAAATCAGGACTGTCCTGCCAAAAGCAGGACGTCTGGTCACCTTAAGGGAGCTCATTTTTAAGATATAGCTAGATGGGAATCTACAAGGAAGAGAACAGCAGATACATAATTGGATGAAGCCTTGATCTCAGACATCCTAGCTTCCAGAATGTGAGTAACACAGTTTTCTTGTTTATAAGACACAAAGTTTATGACATCTTTGTGAAAGTAACCCAACAGACAAAGACATATGGTGATGATAAAATATGGTCAACAGACCTTGATAAATAAGTAATGGGATAGAATGATAAATAGTAATGGGATGGGGAAAGATTGGAACTAATGTAACTCATGTTTCTGTTTTGCGTAAATGTATAGATGATGGTATAAGAAAGGACAGAGATGTACCACCGGGCACACAGGTTTGCTGAAATAGATTATAATATGGATATACATCATTGCAACAGATTAAAGTAGGATCTGAAAGTAAGGAAGTGAAAACAGTAAATAATGTCATTAAAAAACCTTGGTGGTTATAGGTAAACACATCACATTTAACTTATTTTAAACTAAAAGAGATTTAAACATGTCTTTTGTTTAAGAAACATTTGCTAATAAGAAAAAGAGAAAGTTAAAGATGCAGGAAGAAAACGGTCTAGGATGAAATAGAGGTCTGGGCACAGAATGTGGGATTGGCAACTAAAGGGCTGGCCTTCTCTTCAGATGGCGGGATTGGCAACTAAAGGGCTGGCCTTCTCTTCAGATGGTGGGATTAGCATCTGAAGGGCTGGCCTTCTCTTCCTTGAAATGTAGCATGATGATCTGAAAATGGATTCAAAGAAAGATGAGATTGTCAGGTCAGAATTTCCATGGGCCTCATAAGAAAGAACCTCAATTTTATATGAAAATACTGCTCTATATTGACAAGACTATTTAAGGAAATTAGAATTATAAAAGAGCAACAATTAGGCACTATAGTAACTCAGGGGTTAGGGCACTGGCCACATGCACCAGGGCTGAGACCGCTAAACAAACAAATAAACAAAGAAAAAAAATAGCCAGGCATTGTGGTGCGTGGCTACATAGTCCTAGCTACTAGGGAGGATGAGGCAAGAGAAATGCTTGAGCCCAAGAGTTTGAGATTGCTGTGAGTGATGCCACAGCACTCTACCAAACCCAAAGGTAACATAGTGAGACTCTTTCTCCAAAAAAAAAAAAAAAAAAAGCAACAATTAAAATTAATATAATTTCCTATAAGCAGTAAAAAATAAAAAGAAAACAGCAGTAAATATGAATCTACTTGATATTCCAAATCTAATGTTTCCCCTTAAATCCACATTTCACCTAGACAGCTAGCAGTAGAGCAAATTGCTTAATATCAAGTATATTGAGTATATATATTCAGATGAAAGCAGAGTAGGAGCAGCTTTAGTATCTAAAGTTATGTTTTGTATCTTATCTTTAAGAATTTTATAATTCTTTCGACTCAAGAGTAGCTAATTAATTTTGCATCATGAAAATGTTGACACTGTAAAAGGCAATAAAACATAGGAAAAGTATTAATGTCAATGATCACTTTGCCTGCATTTCCCTGTAATGATGAATCTTTAATTACTGAATAAACACTAATATCTATATTTCACTTTTCAACAGTCACTTTTACTTCAGAAGATAGATTAATAAATACGACCCCTGATTCAACCATAAGACTTTTCACCATACTTCTTTTTGTTTATTTATTTGTTTTTTATTTAATCATACCTGTGTACATTAATGCTATCATGGGGTACAGTGTACTGTTTCTGTATACAATTTGAAATACTTTCATCCAACTGGTTAACATAGCCTTCATGTCATTTTCTTAGTTATTCTGTTAAGACATTTATATTTTACATTTAGAGAGATTCACATTGTACCCTTATAGGATGAACCATAGGCGTAATCCCACCAATCACTCTCCATACTTCTTTACAAATATTTCAGTATTTACTACATAGATGGTCAAAATGATGTTGTTTATTTCTTTAACTATTTAATTTATTGACATTTTTTCTTTTGTTTTTCAAAGAAGGCTATTATTAATAATGTGCTTTTTCTATTTTTGTTCAAAATCTTATAGTGCTATTGTCTTAGTGCGCCATCCTTATGATCTCATTTAATGTGAATTACTCTTTTAAAGGTCCCGTCTCCAAATCAGTTAGGAGTTAGGACTTCAACACATGAATTGCAGTGGGGGCGTTAAAATTTCATCTGTAACGGCATATTTACAGGGTTCGTCACCAGAATCATAGGCTTCTTTCCAGTTACTTTATTACCAAGAGAATAAAACAAAATCCAGCCTTTTAAAATTAGAAATTGCAAGTCATATTTTGATAAAACACAAAATTAAAAAAAAAACTAAACAATAGCAAACATTCCACTCATCTACCTAAACTACTTAATAATTATTTTTATTCCCTCTATAGCGAGGAAAGTGAATCACACATATGTCTTGCTTAAGGTGTATATCCATGTACTAGGTTATTTATTATAGAATGTGTATCATAAATAACACAGTATATGCACAAGTATATATACCTAAAATTTATGGATAGATTGTATATCATCAATAACCTAGGAAAGGGAATCACACATACATCATTTTTAGGTGTCCCGTATATACATGTATAAAATTAGGTTCTTTATGATAGAAGGTAATGCTGTCAAATGAGGTGAGATAGACAATACTTATTCTGGACATTCAGAAATATTAGCTAAGGTTATTAGGAACTGTGAAGTAGAGTTCCAAGAACTGACTTCGCAGATTGAATCACAAAGATAAAAACCAAGTGTGAGTGATTTGTGATTCTTTCTAGTCCCCCGGTCTTGGTGAACATGGACCCTCCTAGTGTCACATTGAAGGGCTGAGAAAGACTGTACAGGACTTGCAATAGAAAGAACAAAGGAGATGAGTTGAAAAAAGAAATCACAGCAGCCAAAGCTGTTTTCATCCTTCATAATTTTGAGGACAGAAAATGGCATTCTATGTTAGGATATATGGAAAACAACACAGAACAAACAATGAAACATTTGTTATGCACCAAAAAACCAAAAAGGGTACACAGTAACCTAAAGAAAAACCCTGCAATGTGCAGATGTTTTCTTTTATTACTAGACAAATCAGAATAAATATAACTATGATACATAATATTCATAGATAAGTGGATAGATAAATAGGTAGAATTTATTCCCCCTTCCTAGTCATGCAGTATTTCAAATCGAGTGAATAAATAGATGAATGGCAGATCAAAATAATTTACTTAACAGCTTTTCATGATCAAAATACGATTAGTAAAACATTACTTTTGAAGGGGAATTTCAAAATGTACCAAGCTCATGGTACATTTTAAAGCATAATTCTGTGTAAATATTTTATTACAGAAAGACTTGCGATAATATGGACATAATTTCAGACAACATCTTAGCACACTACATACCATAGTGTAGATCTTACTGACTTTGAGGCAGATGCACTATTTCAATCACTGCTATCACTCTGATATTCAGCACTGTGCAATTTATTTATAAGTATTTTTATTTTTATAATATTGAATATTTTTAGTTCTTGAATATGTGCGTTAATATAGTCCTGGGAATAACATTTAAGAAGTGTAATTCAAACACCACTGTCCTGTATGTGAAAATATCATTCTTCTTTTCTTTTTCTTTGAAAATCTCATTCTTAAGGTATAAAGTTTTCATTCTTTAGCCTGTAGAAGTTGTTCCTTGTTTTCCTCTCTTTGACAATTTAAATAATCCACTTTGCTCACTTATGCTGTTACATGCAATGTTAATGCATACTTTCATATTTATTTTTAATAAAAATAATATATATATATATTTGCAATTTTTGGCTGGGGCTGGATTTGAACCCACCGCCTCCGTCATACGGGGCTTGCGCCCTACTCCTTTGCTCTACAGTGCTGTGCTGCCCAATACTTGTGTATTTTTATGATGGTACAGTGTACTGTTTTGGTCTATGTATACATTGTAGAAAGCTTTAAGTTATTCAGTGTCTGGAAAGAAGTTTCACCTTTCTTATCACTCACTACAGGCTTATATTAGGCTTTTCTTTCTGCTTGTTAAAACTTCCAGGGCTGAATAAATCTTCCTGACTTAGGTGCATTTCCTTCTTTTTTGTGTGACCACACTTTGCTTTCTCATAATAAACTCCATTCTTTTCTAGTTACATAAGTAGAAATAAAAACTATTCATTCTTTATGGACAGACATACACAAGATAGAGGAAGTTAAATCTTCTTATATATTTATAATCTCCACACTTGAAAACTAAAAAAATAATTAAATGTACCTCCCACTTGTTTTGTAATAAAATCAATTTTTGTATATTGCAGATAAACTTTTCTTAATTGAATATCATTGTAACTTTATAAACTTTCAAAAATGTGATCAATTTTATTTATATCATATGTTATTATTATTTTGAAGCTCAAATTTGTATAAGTTATACCGGTGGGAGCCCATTTATTGCAGACTATGGTCATTAGGAAAATCCTGTTGAAAACAAACATGACTTCTGGAGATCAAAGGAACTTCCAAGTCATATACCTTTAAATATAAAATGGATGTAAACACCGAGATAATATCTCATCAATATCACTAGGAAATATAACCAGCACATACACATTGAATTAATGTATATAGTACACATCCCACATTCATTTTGCAGCAGAGTTTCACACTAAAATGAGGTGGAATTTTATTCTTTATATCACAAGGTGAACTATAGGGCACAAGGTGTTTTAGACCAATCTCTGCAAGCCAGCTGGAACTGCTTTAGTGTGTAGCTTCTTATCAGGAAAGAATGAGAGGCTGGTCTCCCAGACAACGGATGCTTCTGGCAGGATTTTCAAGGCAAGGGTGTCCAGGTTGGCTGGCATCAAGGATTCCAGCAAGATCAGTGGGGCAATGTTTTTCTAGACCAGATTTCCACCTTGTTGCAGAAGGAAAACTTAAGGCAGTTAATAAACTTTATAATATTCAGTAACACAGGTGTACACGACTAAGCCCGTTTTCTGATACAGCCACTTAGTTTTCTGTCCAGGGTCACAGAAGATCCATCTGATTTATCAGCTGGGGTACAATATTGAAATTAAGATGAAAGTTACAAGGACTTATTTTCTACTTTGATTTTTTGTCTTTATAGTGAAGACACAATTTAGTATCATGAAAGAATTTAGTTTGCTTTTGTGTGAACCCAACATTCCAGTACTGATTATTTCAAGGCAGTTCTTCAAATGTATTTTTTAAGCTGCATAATTTGCTTCTCTCCACCTTATGATGTCACAGCCCCTCATGCATCTTGCATTTGCATTGAAGTGTAGCCTCTCACCCCACTTAATCTCTCCCTCAGTCCCTGCTTGGTCGGCCATCTCAATCTACACATGACTTACATCACCCTCAAAATCAGGTGGTTTCAATAAAATCTGTGCAAGTCCATCCATATAGCTGAGTCTTATTCTCACTAAGTTTTTTTGTTTAACCTTATATCTGAATAAGGATTTATCTCACACTCAATTTTAAGTAAAACTATGAATGTGAACAAAATTGTAAGTTAAAATGTATTCCCCAGAGATCTTTGAAGCAATCACGTCACAGGCTTCTAATATCAAATTTTGTAATAGAAAAATCTAAATTAATATGATCTCTTCTCATTTCCAGGTGTCTTTTTTTGTAGAAGTATGTCTTCTTTCCATCTTCTCTTTTCTTCCCTTCAATTCTTCTCTTTTCCCTTCTTTTTCTTATCATTAGTGTTCTAGTTAAGCATTTTTACATTCTAGAATTTCTAACTAGAATAGAAGTGAATGGAGACAGTGTATTTGGGATGCGCTCTGCCGCTCACTTTTTCCAATGCAATGCACATGTGATCAACTTTGGGCCTTTTCTTTCTAACTTCCTTGTCAGTTTCTGCCCATGTACTGTCCATGTTATCTTTCATGGACTGTGTGGGTCATTTTGAAGGTTTTGAGATACACAAAAAACACAAAATGGAAAATCTCTGTAAACTGAAACAGATGAAGTCCACCCAGCGACACTGATAAGCCAAGTACATTGACACTTGCACTGGCGAATCAGAAAGGATATTGTCTAACCATTTTTATTGACCACCAAACAATAGACCATAACACAGTCTGTCGCAAAACGTTGGTAGTGACCTATATTATCTAAATTTGTCGTGTACCTTTTGTCTTCCAGAAGTTTTTGGAAATCACTGGTCAATCGTGCTCTCTCTAACCAAACTTGTTTTCTTGTGTTTTGTAGATTTATTATTATATAGATTATATATTGGGCAAGTATAAGTATAGGTAAACCTGTGACTTTTTCAATGTAGTGGGACTTTGGAGTGAAACATACATGTTAAGTCTTTTTAAATAAACAATGTTACTTGACCTCTTGAATTCCAGACACGCTGTTTGTACATCTCTTGTTGGCTGTTTTTATTAGTTTCTATTGATGCCATAACATTTTATCACACAAATTATCACAGAGATAGTAGCTGAATGTAACATAGGCTTATTATTTTATAGTCCAGAGGTCATGAATTCAAAATAGATCTTCAGGTGTTAGCAAAGTGGTGCTTCTTCTGGGCATTTGAGAATGGATACCCTTTCTTCTCATTGTCTGCTTTAGAGGCCACCTGAATTCCTGGCTTTCTGGCTTCTCCCCCCATCCTCCAGTCTTCAAGGGAAGAAGTGCTACCACATCTCTCCTCCCTCTTTTCCCTTCTTCATTTCCTTCTTGCCCCCACTTGATGCCCCCATACACATTTCTGCTTTCCTTTTATCACAGAAGGACTCTTGTGCCTACTTATATTTGGTCCACTGAATAGTCTACACCCAGGGGTCCTCAAACTTTTTAAACAGGGGGCCAGTTCACTGTCCTTCAGACCATTGGAGGGCCGGACTGCAGTCCCCGGGACAAGTTAGTTGCTAAGCAGGACAGGCAGTGGTGGCAGAAACAGCCGGCGGGACGGATAAACGTCCTAGGCAGGCTGCATGTAGCCCATAGGCTGTAGTTTGATGACGCCTGGTCTACAGTAACCATCTGTTTCGTGAACCTTAATTTAACCACATCTGCAAAGTTGATTTTGCTGTAGGTAACATATTCTCACAAGTTCCAAGTTAAGAAAATACATATCTCTGGGGAGGCGTTACTTAGGCTATCATACTGCACTACACATTTTTGGTTATTTGGTTACACTAATATTACTTTCTAGTCAATGTATGCCATGATCCTTGGACTCTATAAAATTATTTCTATAACTATATGATATGAAAGTCTAATAAGTGTCTTAGTTCTAGAGTTATTATATGCCATGCTATTAAATTTTGGTTGAATTGAGAATTGAGGTTGGCTTAAAGTTAGTGTGATATTTTAAAAATTTAAACTCGTCATTAACTTCTTTTTTTTCCCTTGAGAATTTCAACCATTAACCACTAAATTCATTAGCAGAAAACGTTTTCTATTATCTGTGTCACATTAATCACATTACCAATTACACTTAATTGCTTAAAAGTGGAGTACTGAATTTACCTTCATTTTTAGTTTTTCTGTGTTAAAAATAAAAACAGAAGAGATACTATTTAAAAATAATTTCTCAAAATTTATAAACTATACTTGTCTCATGCCTATTTGTGTTATTATAAAAAATAACACAGCCTGAGTAATTGACAAAGAAAATTCCTAGAGTTACTGAAAAAAGCTTTATTTGGCTCAAAGTTCTGTAGGCTGTTTCCACTCACAATGAGGGAAAAGAGGAGCTGGCCTGTAGAGGTCACATGGTGAGAAAAGAAGCAAGAGAGAGGCGGGCGGGCGAGGACAGGCTGTTTCTTGTAAGAAGCTTTCAGGGTAAATCTGGTGGGAACTTTTGTAGGAAGAGAGCAAGGACTCACTCTGTACCATGAATATGGCACCAACTCATTCATGAGGAGTCAGCTGCATGATGTAAACACCTTCCTTTAGACCTGACCCACAACATTGGTGATCAGATTTCAGCATGGATATCCAAACTATCCCAGCACTGGAGATGACTTGTAAATGCTCTGGAATCTGCACACACACATACATACAGACATTCCCATGTTTCACACACACTCATCATACATATGCCAAAACGTCTCAAGCTTTACACATATATGCTTGTTTTACTTTTTCACATTGATAATATATACATTTCTTTATAACTTTTCTTACACTTAAGATCATAACATATGCATTTTTACCAAGACAATAAAGTTCCACGTCGTTCATATTTTATAATAGTTGCGAAGTAGTATCTTGTACAGAGGTACCATATTTATCTAATCCTAAAGCTTAAGTTATTTATTACTTTGAAAGTATTAATAAAAAGTAGACATCACACACACACACACACACATACACACGCACATGTACATACAATATACAAGGTCAGACAATTACGTTGGCGAACTTATCCTAGAAAAGTATTACATACTCAGTGCTGGATATTGCCATGGCCACTTCCGAGGTACTCCCCTTGGAAAGCTATGCAAATAAGCCAGCACCTAGTCTACTCCTTAAACTTCAGAATAGGCTTTTTTGTGTTTTGATAGGCTAGTGTCACCATGACCACAATAAAAATCAAAACTAATTCCTAATTTTTCTAAAATTCTATTGTACAAACCTGTTATAATACGCCCTCTGCCACCCTTAACCATTAGAAACACCTGATCTCTTATCTGTTCCTTTGGGCCTACATTTTCCAGAATGATGTACAAGTAGAGTTATAAAATATATGGCTTTCACAGTCTGTTGTCTTTTAATTAGGATGATTTCATCCTGAAAAAGCTCATGGCGATCTTTATGTTGGTCTGTTTCTGGGTTCTCTATCATGTTCCCTTGATTCACAGGTGTATTTTTCACCAGTTCACAATGTCTTAACTATTGAGGCTTTATCATAAGTCTTGAAGTTGGATAGTGCGAGTCCTCCAGCTTTGTTCATCTCCTTTAATGTAGTGTTGGCCATGCTTTTGCTTTTTGCCCCTCTGTATAAATTTTAGAATCAGTTTGTTGAGAGCCACACTATGACTTGCTAGGATTTTAACTGGGGTGGCTTTGATCTATATATCATGTAAGAATAACTGACATCTTAATTATGTTGAGTCTCTTTTTATGAGCATGAAATAGTTCTTTATTCATCTAGCTTTTGATTTTTGATAAGAATTTTATTGTTCTCCTCATATAGATATTATACATATTTTATTAGAATTTACCTAAGTTTTTCATTTTTGGCTATATTATTGAGGCAGAGATTAAAATAGGGAAAATAGGTGACACAGAAAAAATTCAGATTGTACAAAAATTAGAAAAAAATTAGAATTAGAATCTACAAAGGCAAAATCTGTGGTTGAGCTGTGATTGTACCCATTAGAGTGTCTTCAAGTGACTCTGACGTTACCATCATTAGCATCAATTAGTGTTGTAGATACTTTTGCCCCGAATGGTTTTGAAAGCCATGACATATCTGGATCTGCACAAATAAAGTAAAAACTCCACCATCCAATGAACAAGAGGAGACAACATTCTCATTGACCAGGAAGACAGCAATACAGGGGGGAAAGAAGAAGGGAACCTTAGATGACCCCAGTGCTACCATCCACTTGAACTTGTGCCTCTTCTGGAGTGTACTATATTGTGTTAACCTTGACACACCCCT